>NW_026453451.1:0-26760 GCF_025200985.1 Drosophila gunungcola
TTGTTTCCAATCCCAACTCGAAACACTTTGCTCTAAGCAAGGGAACAGTCATGTCTAGGATAGTTCTAGCATCCATGGTAATGCGTCTAAGCCGTTTACTAAAGGTTTTCCAAAATTCAATTTGACACAGAAAATATTTAATTTACGTTAAACAAATTCAATCAAAAGATTTTCAAAAAAGAATTTTATATTGAATCTTCCTGTCGCTCACCGCACCCAATTGGATTTGACTATCCAATACGTTCTCTTTTTGTCCTCTTGCCAGCTCCTCCAGTCCAGTTCGTTCTCTTCTACTGCAACTCGTTCTCTTCAACGATGTCGTCACAGCTCTGCTCTTGTCTTCATTACGCACCCAATTGGATTTGACTATCCAATACGTTCTCTTCTTAATGCGAATCCTTCGCCGTCGTTGCTAGGATACTTTGCTTGATCCTCGTACAGGTAATCGCTTAGTTCGTCGTCACCTGCGATCGCCTCATCAACAAAATTTTACAAGCTCAGCAAATCGTCTTCGAAGTTTTGCATCGATTTCATCATCTTTTGGTTGCTGCGTATTTTAACTGTTACTTCCGCACACGCATACATTCAAGTTTTTGCATATTCTTTTGCACTCTGTGAATCCGTGTATTCACACTGTTCGCACACACTCAAGCTTTTAATTGCGTTTTAAGAAAAGAATTTGCCCCATTGAATTTTTTATCGTTAAAATTTCTGCAACAACTTAGATTTTCTTCGGGTTTTCGCTTTTAATTTACTTTCACATCACTCTGCCGTGACTTGATCTTTATGTGTTAACGCACAGTAGTTTTAATTGTTCTTGAGTTTTATATTCCGGTCGAGCCCCCAATAATTTGTAGGGTATTACAAATTAGTTATTATTAATTTATTCCGGGTAAAGTTTACAAGAGTTTATTCAATTACTCTATGGAGACCATGATCTTCCTTCGACAAATCTTCGCAAACCGACTGACTTATTGCGCAATTTCTTGGCATGGGCCTTTAGGGAAGAGAGTGATGGCGATAGATCAACCTGATAAAAAGGGATGGAATGCGGCTTGCGAATCTGGCTGATGACATTCAAAACAGTGTGTCCCCATACCAATTACGAATAGAGGGCAACTTTTCCCTGCTACAAACGACTTAAACCTGTTTGCCGCCAAAATAATAAAAGGAATCAAAGCCCCAGCTAATGTAGCAATACCACAAACCAAACCCTCTTTACAACCGCGAAATGTTTCTTGGTGGAGCAAAACTCTGAAAGATCTGAGGCAACACAAGCAATCCCTCTGGCATGCCTACAAACAAACTCAGAGCACCGCTGCCCTGATTTCCTACCAAGAAAACTTGGTCTGACCTAATTCGCTTAATAGGAAATTTCGCAGATAACCTCAGAACAATTAAATATAACAACGTAGTTCTCCAGCACTCTGCAGATATTAGCGATGCCTTTGCGAACTTTTGGTCGGACTACTCCAAGGACGACAACTTATCACACCAATACAAGACTCTTAAAGAAGAAATTCTTTCTCAGAAATACACACCCACCAAACTGTCGACCGCCTCCACAGACCTTGACTCCAATTTCACTCTTAGTGAGCTCGAATATGCCCTTAAGTATGCGAAAGGAAAAACAGCCGGTATAGACCGAATTTCATATCCAATGCTTAAGCAGTTACCCTCCGAAGCTAAATACCGACTATTAGAAATGTTTAACGCAATGCTAGCTAGAGGTACCTACCCTCATGTGTGGAAATCTGCCATAATTATCCCTATCTTAAAACCTTACAAACGAACACACGAATTAACATCCTTTAGACCCATCTCTTTACTCCCTTGCTTAATGTGGTTCATTACGAAACAGCAACTTATCAGCTCCCACCAAACAGCTTTTAAACAACAGCATAGCACTCTTGATTCTCTTCTGCATCACCACCATTACGCATCAGACGCCCTTTATACCAAAAATCATTTTACCATTTTGGCAACTGATTTTGAAAGGGCCTTCGATCGCGTAGGGGTGCATACAGTATTATATCAACTTTCCCGTCGGGGGGTAGGTCAAAAGTCCTTCAACTTAGCGAAGGCAAGAGTTAACAACACTCTATCCAAATTCTATACTCTCTACAATGGCATCCCACAAGGATCGCCACTCTCTGTGGTATTGTTCATAATCGCCTTTCAATCTGGGGAAACACCACCGGTGCGACCCTTGCTGTATATAAATGTAAGCTTTTTCATATTTGTAAAAAACAACGCTGTATATACCCACCATTACCGTACAATAACATAGATATAGAACGAGTTCCTTTTCTTAAAATTCTTGGCCTGACAATTGGTAAACGACTCACATATAAAGAACACTGTAACGACCTTAGGAACAATCTTATCGAAAGACTAAACATTATTAAATTCCTAACATCTAAGGTTTCTTTCATCCATCGGACAACTCTTATACAAGCGAATAGAGCTTTGTTGCTGTGTAACGTTGGTTGTATGTATGTTAGACTTTATTTTATAAACACAAGAAAAGAGTGCACTGTAATGTTATAATATATATTGGGCTTTATTATTTCGTCCGTTTAGATCGGGACTCATTTTTAGAATGCTCACTTAAGACTAATGTTGGCTTGGCTTACAATTCATATAGCTGCACGAGCAGCGCCGCGGCCAACGCTTATGTATCTCAATATATATGTTAATGTATACGTAAGTGTATTTAGGCGGCGCAAGCAGCGGCCGCGCATGAGAGAGAGAGTGTTATGCTCACATGGTAACCGAATGGTCGGCCGCGCATGCAGACATGCCGACTCAGCATTTAGGATGTGCATAACATTGTTGTGTGGTTTGAATTGCTTTGCACTTGAAGTGCTGGGAATATTCGGACATAAACAAATGCTACAATGTTACAGTGATATAAGCGGTACAGTGTGTACCCCATATATGAGCATACTACATCTCCCTCCTTTTGAAAAATAACGTAATCTATGGAGTTATTTTGTTAATTATTGTGTTAGGTATATATATATATGTATGTTTATAAAAATTAGCAAATTAGTAAAACTTTTTTTTTGTTATTATTATTATTTTTTTTTGTTTAAAATAGTAAATATTGGAAAACTTAGTGAAGTTGAAACTTTGAAAATTTATGCGACTATTTCTTATTATTTATTATAAAATGTATTGTGTATTTGTATTCCTATATTTTTATTATAGTAAAGCAATAAAATTTTTTTTTGTTTTTTGTTTTTTGAAGAGAAAATTTTTATGTTATTTTATTTCTTTTTTTTTTCTTATGAATGGCCATCCTACAAAATCTATTCTATAATAATTTTTAATCTATCTTTATGAACTGTCTGTGTTTTATTTTTTGTATTTAAAATAGTTATCTTATTATTGGATTCTATCTTCTTCACTATATATGGTCCTGAATATTTAAAGTCTAGCTTATGGCCAGTTTCATTTTTTAATAAAACCTGGTCTCCTATTTTTAATTCAAAGTCTAAACTATTTTTGTCGTATCTATCTTTTTGTTTTTGTTTATTAGTTTCTAGCATTATTCTGGCTCTTTTATATGCCTGTTCTAATCTAAATTTAGATTCCTTAGCATAATCTTCTATATTATATAATGGTTCTATTCTATCTATGCTATTGAAATGTTTTGATAAGTTTGGAGTTTTCCCAAAAACTAGTTCATATGGACAATAATTATGTGCCAAAGAGGGTGTTGTGTTAAAGAAGTATACCAAGTATTGTAGCCATACATCCCAATCTGTTTTATCAACTGAGATGTATGAGCGTATGAACTCGTTAGGTGTTCTGTGGCTTCGCTCCACTGTTCCGACAGTCTGGTGATGGTGTGCAGTAGAATTTATGTTTTTGATATTTAAATTTTTACATAAATCTTCAATTATTGAATTTTTATATTCCGTTCCCATGTCCGTAATGAACGTCTTCATTGGACCGTACTTCAGAATAAAATCTTCGAATATAGCTTTTGCTATTGTTTTTGCACTTTTATTTTGAATTGGTATTGCTACAAGGTATTTTGTTAAATCGCAGATTAAAGTAACTGCGTATTCATTCCCTTGTTCAGACTTAGGTAGTGGACCGATCGTGTTCACAATTACCCTGTCAAAAGCTGTTTGTGGTGTTTCCGTAATTGTTAATGGGGTCTTCGTATGCGTGATTATTTTCGCTTTTTGACATTTTAGACATTTTCGTACGTACTCTGTAATATATCGAGTCATTCCTTTCCAAAAATAATGTCTTTTGACCTTGGCCAAGGTTTTTGAAATGCCAGTATGACCTCCTTGAATTGGTTCATCATGGTATGTAGACATAATTGCTTCTTTTTCTTTTTCAGAATTTATTAGGGTCACCGGGTTGAGTAGCGCTACTCTCAATGATTTTAATGTTTTATTGCCCATTTCCTTGAAATTATCTATTGAAACGTATTCAAAGATATTTTCCCACGGTGCCACTTTGAGTTTGCTGATTTGATGTATACCGGCTTGCTTCTCAAGCCTTTGGAAAAACTGACCTAAGTCAAGGACTCCATTGGTATATAAATCGCTAACATCATATCTTGCAGTAACTTTTTTCCCATGTTTAAATAAACATAGCATATTTTTTACATGCAAGGTCACTACTTTACGTACTTCGTTATTGTTTATGACTCCGTATACGTTGGGCTTTGAAGCTTTTTCCATAGATTGCCTAGGCAAGTCTATTTCTTTTTCTCCTGCGCAGGATTTCTGTCTACTTTGATTTTTTGTAGTGACTTTATGTATATTTCCGATTATATTTTGTAGTTCTTTGATGGTTATTCATGATAACGCATCAGCTACGTAATTGTCTTTTCCCTTTAAATATTCAACTGTGAAGTTGTATTCTTCTAATTCTAGCCTCATACGTGTCAGTTTGGAACTTGGGTTAGTCATTGAGAACAAGTATGTTAACGGTCTGTGATCGGTTTTGATAATGAAATGTTTGCCATAAATGTATGGTCGAAAATGTAATATTGCCCAATGTATTGCAGCTAGTTCCTGCTCGGTAGTACACTTATTACTTTCTCTCTTGGTAAAAGCTCTTGATGCATATGCAATGGGGAGTTGGAGTCCGTTATGGTTTTGAGTTAAAACCGCTCCACATGCTTGCTTACTTGCATCAGTAATTATACAAAATTCTTTGCTAAAATCTGGATATTGTAGCAAAGTAGGTTCCATAAGTTTTGTTTTTAAATATTCAAATGCGTTTTGGCATTCAGATGTCCATTCAAAAGGAACATTCTTTTTACATAATCGTGTTATGTGCCGTGAATAATCGGCGAAACTTTTTATGAATCTTCTGTAGTAATTGCAGAATGCTACAAAACGTCTTGCGCTGTCTGCATCGTGTGGGACTGGATAATTCAGTATGACGTCATATTTCTTGTCATCTAGAAGTATTTCTTTATCTGTGCACTTATGACCTAGAAAAGTCACCTCATGCATAAAGAATGAACATTTTTGTGGATGTAACTTTAGGTTGTATTTCCTACATTTCTCAAAAACGTCTGTTAAGTTTTTAAGCATATGTTTTTCGGAACAACCTATAACTATTAAGTCATCCATATAAAGGAATGCTTGTGAAGGTTCAAGTCCAGAGAATGCAATAGTCATCATTCTCTGAAATGAATTTGGCGCTATTTTTAAGCCAAAAGGTAATCGTGTGAATCGATACGAGCCATTGCTCGTTGAAAAGGAAGTTATGTCCCTTGAGCTTTTTTCAAGTTCTATTTGATGAAATCCTGACATTAAATCAAGACATGAAAAGTATTTTGCTCGACCTAGTTGGTCTAAAATATCATCAATTCTAGGGAGTGGAAATTTATCGGACAATAATTTTTTATTAATCTGACGATAGTCAATTACTAATCGCCAGTTTTTTTCTTCGGAACTGGAGCTGATTTTTTAGGGACGAGCAATAATGGGCTATTGCATTCCGATACTGAAGGTTCGACTATCCCGTCGGTGATTAGTTTTCCGACTTGCTTTTGAATTTCGTTCACCTGACCATGTGGGCTTCTATAGTTTTTTATGTAAACGGGTTCATCATCTTTCAATCTCAGTTTTTGTTTGTAGAAATTATTTGTCCTAATTGGTTCGGACTCTAATCCGAATATGTCATTATATTTTTTACATAAATTTGTGAGTTGGAATTTGAATTGTGGGGGAAAATTTTCTGACAATTGGGATAATACAGACTTTTCTCTATTTTCTTTGTTTCCTTCAACTACTTCATAGTTCAATAGTGATTCAAATTTTAAATTGTCTGCACTGACCACGTTATCTTCGCTTGTTGTATTCAGTAGTCTTATGAAGGCATTTTGTGTTGTAGCTATTGTACTTGCTATATAAATTCCTTGCTCAATTTCTTGAGTTGGAATTAATACACTGTCCTCTTTTGAATTTAATTTTATTTTTCTAATGACTTGTGATCTTGCTGGCAGAAGAATTGAGTTATTGCCAGAACTGTATTCTATTGGAACATAAATTGAAAATTTTAAATTGTTTGGTCTTATTATAAGCCAATCTTCAGATGGCTGAAAATCTAATTGACAGTTGTATTTTTAATAAAATCAATTCCTAAAATGCCATCACAAGGGACGGCTAAGTGTAAGTCTACGATATGAAAATCGTGTGGAATTATGTACTTGGTAGTCTGTATTTCAATTGATGTTAAGCCTTTGGATTTAGTAATTTCTTGGCTTATTCCCTGTATATCTATTATGTTATTATTTTGTACGTTTTGAAATATATCTGAATTTTCTTTTACTACAGAGATTTCGGCACCTGTGTCTACCAAAAAGACAAGTTCTTTTCCAGTAGTCACATGGGTGAATGAGACGAATATATTCTGACTGAGATTAATAGTATGGACCGTTACTTTTTCTACTGTTGAACATTTAAAGGGGGTTCGGAGTTTCCCGAGGTGTCATTGGCTACTCTTACATTGCTTGTGTTGTTGTTATTGTAGCCTCCGCTCGAGTTGCCACGGCCCCTTGAGTTTCCTCTGTAGTTGCCGCGACCATTGTTTTGGTTGATATTGTTGTAGTAACCATAATTGTTACCACGAAAATTACCTCTATAACTTCCACGTCCGCGGTTTCCGCCGCGCTGTGTATAATTGTTGTAGTAGAGGACCGAATTTGGTTGTCCAGTTGCTTCTGTGCAGCTGTTTACGAATTTTGAAACTGCTTCGTTCATTGTGTTGAAGTTGCCGGCTTGCATGATAAGTTTTACCTTATCAATCGTGCAGTTTTTAGTCATTGCTTTTACTGCGTGCTGTGTGGAATAACTTCTTGCTAGTTCTAGTGTTAAGCCGTCTGTTATGTATGCACTTTCTAAAGCCTTCGTCATCTGCTCAATTTCTGATGTGTATTGATTAGCAGTTTTATTTCGTTGCTGTAGGTTCATTAGCTTTGCTGACAATACCTCTACAGTTTCGCCTTTGACGTTGCTTTTTAACTTGGCAATTACTTCACCTACCGTTGTTTCGTTTCCAATTAGATTTCTTGCTACGCCCTTTAGTTTGTCTTTATTATAGAGACGGCTAGGCTTTCGTGTTCGCCTTTTATTGACTCTATAATATGCAATGCATCAATGAAACTGGTTAAGTTTTCTGCTTTACCATCGAAAACTGCTTTGATGCAGTGTTAATGAAGTCGATATTAGTTTGCGCCATTTCGAAGTTATTGTTCTTAGTTATGTTTGCGCTTGAGTCTGATTCTGAATCTGTTTTATTATCTGCGTTTGATAATAAAACGGCTGGGATAGTAAGATTATTTAAATCTTCTTCCTTAATTTCCGCGTTAAAATTTTCTTGCTCCGTTTGATCTAAACCAGTTGACTCTTCCAATGTTGATTCTTCATCGGTTTCAACTGTTATTGCGGTATTAAGAATGGTAGGTACAGAGATATCCAAATTGAATTTTCTTTTATCAATATTAGGTTTTCTCTGAGCCTTTGCAAAAATGTTGATACCCTTGACCAATGGTCGTCATTTAATTTTCCCCGTTGCCCATGTATTAATATGCGCGCCTCGTTAAAACAATTTACTACTATTTCTGCGTGTTTTTTATTTTGCTTCCTTGAATTGGTCTGTTTTGATTAAGGGATTTGTAGGATTTATCGAACTCTGTTTTTATTTTGTTCAATTTCGCATACAAATCGTTCCATTCCATGGCAATATTATCTATGTAATTTTACCATGAGGACCGTGGTTTCACCGAGTATAGAATGGTAATCCACGATCTCTTTTACTGAGACGTATGGCAAAGTATTTAGGATTAAACCCTTTATTTTTTTATTGTAAGCAAACAAAAGGCTAAATTCCAAATTGTACTTTTCCATATAAATATATTCGAATTCAGTGATTGTAATGAAGTTTTTATGGCAATGGAGAATATTTAATGCACGCATTCTAAATTCTGGATCTTTAGTAGTTGTTTCCTCAAGACAGCTATTCAATTCTATCGTGTTAAATGCCATAATTTAAACAAAAATAATTAAAATAATTTTTTTTTATAGGGGGTATTAAATTGAACACTCTAATCTTTTGAAAAAGAAAATTTTTTTTTTTTTTTTTTATATCTTATCTAGATCGTGTGCTCTACTTAAATACTTCTTCTTTAAACATTTATTGTGCAATTTGTATATTTTGGTAATAAAATTTGCACTCAAGATGACAATGATTATTATTAAGAGTACATGTACCCAATATAGGTCAATATTGTTTGGTTCTACTTTATTAATAACGTTAGCAGTGGAGTCCACTGACTTAACGTCTACGATTCCCATTTTGGGTAGATGCACTTCTAATATATCGGTATTATTATAATTAATATGATATTCATCAGAGAATTTATCTATTCTATTGTTATTCATTCATATGAAGAGATTTTATGTGGATATACGTAAATATTTCTGTCTAGCTTTTAAAGTCTGAGGAGCACGCAGAAAAATAGCGTCATCAAACAAAAATGTAGGAATTTAGTTATTCAAATCTAATTGATTGATTATTGTCTTGTGGCATAATCGCATAAATTTCATTTTTTTAATATTGAAAATTGGAAGAAAAAAAATTTTGTGTTAATATTCATATAACTGATTTACAATATTTTGCTCTATATAAACCAATATCAGTTATATGTTGTTAGTATATAGCCTAACAGTGGTTAGTGTTCTTCGAGCAGCGCTTTCGCGCATCGGCTCGGGTTTAGAAGTTTATAATTAATTGGCATAAATGCAGCCCTTGTTGCGTTACTTTGCTCGTTTACAAAGTATTCTGTCCAGTTCTTTGATATTTTGTTCATGTGTTTTCTTCTCCTGTGGGGTTGTTGCTACTTTCCTGTAGTCCTTCAATAATCGTCTCTGTTGCAGGAGTTTTACCCTTTTTCCACTCCTTTTTCTTTGTGGATGGGTTTGCTGGACTCCTGTCGTGCCCTGTACTCAGCTATTGTGAGGGGGCGAGGTCCATCGTTGGGACACAATTCGAGGGCCTCTTGTAATGTTGGTGCGTCCCTTTGCTCAGCAGGAGCAGGTGCCTCCCACGACGGTGCAGAGGGCGGACTGCCTTCCGCACTCATATGCTTCCTTCGTTGGTGTAGTCGGCGGTCTGCCTACCACACATCAGTTTCCATCGTTGGTGCAGAAGGATTTGCCATTCCTTCCACACATGTCCTGGTCAATTTTTTTTTCTTTCTTTTTTTTTTGTTGATTTTGTTGTTTGTTTTTATACCCTTGCAGAGGGTATTATAATTTCAGTCAGAAGTTTGCAACGCAGTGAAGGAGACGTTTCCGACCCTATAAAGTATATATATTCTTGATCAGCATCACTAGTAGAGTCGATCTAGCCATGTCCGTCTGTCCGTCCGTCTGTACGTCTGTCCTACCGTCTGTCCGTCTGTCCGTCCGTTTATATGCAAACTAGTCTCTCAGTTTTAAAGCTATCTGCATGAAACTTTCCCAAATGTTGTCTTTCTATTGTAGTCGGAACGAGCCGGATCGGACGACTATAGCATATAGCTCCCATAGGAACAATCGGAAAAATAAATGAAAAAAAATTATAACTTTGCTGTTTTTTAATTTTTTATTTAGTTCTTCGACATATAGTAATGGTAAAATATTTCCGATTTACGGTTTAAATTTCATCAAAATCGGACGACTATAGCATATAGCTCCCATAGGAACTATCGGAAAAATAAATGAAAAAAAATTATAACTTTGCTGTTTTTTAATTTTTTGTTTAGTTCTTCGAGATATAGTAATGGTTTATTTTTTCAGAATTACGGTTTTAATTTCATCAAAATCGGACGACTATAGCATATAGCTCCCATAGGAACAATCGGAAAAATAAATGAAAAAAAATTATAACTTTTCTGTTTTTTAATTTTTTGGTTAGTTCTTCGACATATAGCAATGTTTAATTATTTCAGAATTATGGTATACATTTTATCAAAATCGGACGTCTATAGCATATAGCTCCCATAGAAATAATAAAAATATATAAAATAACTATCTAATAATTGAGCTGCAAATCATCATAGTTTCAATGTTTTTTTTTAGCACATACTCAAGTAAATCATAATTTAAATGTTTTCAAAAGTATTTAATTAATGCAATAGCTGCAAGGGTATATGAACTTCGGCTTGCCGAAGTTTGCTTTCCTTCTTGTTTTTTTTTTTTTTTTTTTTTTGTAGTCCGGGCCTTTTGGGCTCAGGCGGCGCCGGTGCTGGTCATCGCACAGACTAATTACTGTTTTTATTTTTTTTTTTTTTTATCTGGCTGAAGATTTTGATTGACGATTTTCGAGGGCGGCTCTGGAGAACCTAATTTTGGACAGCCGAGGATTAGGGATCGGCTTGCATCGTCCACATTGGACACTTGTTAAGCACTGGCCCTAATTAGCCAAACTCGCCGATTTACGCATTTTGGGGCCAAAATAACGAAAATTACACAGCGCGCAGAGACAAAAATTAAACAGTCTCACTTCCTACTCGCGCACATGTCACGGTCGCCATGTAACGTTGGTTGTATGTACATATGTTAGACTTTATTTTATAAACACAAGAAAAGAGTGCACTGTAATGTTATAATATATATTGGGCTTTATTATTTCGTCCGTTTAGATCGGGACTCATTTTTAGAATGCTCACTTAAGACTAATGTTGGCTTGGCTTACAATTCATATAGCTGCACGAGAAGCGCCGCGGCCAACGCTTATGTATCTCAATATATATGTTAATGTATACGTAAGTGTATTTAGGCGGCGCAAGCAGCGGCCGCGCATGAGAGAGAGAGTGTTATGCTCACATGGTAACCGAATGGTCGGCCGCGCATGCAGACATGCCGACTCAGCATTTAGGATGTGCATAACATTGTTGTGTGGTTTGAATTGCTTTGCACTTGAAGTGCTGGGAATATTCGGACATAAACAAATGCTACAATGTTACAGTGATATAAGCGGTACAGTGTGTACCCTTTATATGAGCATACTACAGCTGTCCAAAATTGATTATGGCCTCGCCATTTATGGGTGGTGCGCGTCATCGAACTTAAAAAGTTCTTACCTCCCTATCATGCTACCGTCAGACGTAGCATTGGCGCATTTCCAACGACCCCAACCAAATGCATCCTAGCCGAAGCAGGATTACCGGACATTAAAACCAGAGTCACGCAAACTACCTTCAAATTCTATTCTGCTGAAGGACTTTAAAGTAGCCTCGAAGCATCGAAGGAAATTTAAAGTCCAATCCACGATACGAAGATGAATAACCTTTATCAAGAGACACAACATAGAAACGCCTTATCGCTGGAATAAAATCATTCCGTCCCCTCCGTGGAAATTATTCGCCACCGCCACAGACATTAAACTTTACGATTTCCAAAAATCAAGGACACCAATCACAACGTTTAAGCAGCTATTTAAAGAAGTTACCCACAAATACTCCGATAGGAAATAGCTTTACACCGATGGTTCAAAGTCCGACGCCACAACCACCTTTGCAGTGGTAGACCAACACGGATTAATTGTTTCATGGGGTCAGCTACGCACCACTTCTCCGTTTTTACTGCGGAAGCAGTTGCTATTATTCAGGCAATTAAACTTGCTCTCGAACTTAAGGGAAAATATATCATCTGCAGTGATAGTCTGTCCACCCTGCAAGGAGTCCAAATTTTTTGCAATAACAACAACCTGTTATCAGAAATTCGTCACCTCTGCATCAAAAACAACAGCAAAATTAAGCTTTTATGGGTTCCGACTCATATAGGATGTAGTGTACAGCACGCCGCGCGTTGGCGTGCCGTTGTTATTTAGACAGCACCAGATGTTCGGAAAATATTCCATCTAGTGTATAGAAGAGTCGGAGTCGTGCACTTCTAGCATTGCTCGGTACTAAACTCGCCGGATGGGGGGTGGTTCTTTCCTCGTCCTCTATATGATAAACACTGTCACACAAAACAAAAAAAGTTTTAAGTGCACTAAGCGGTAATCTAACAGGTTCCAAACAAATAGGGATGTAAACGGACTTTTTGATAAGCGGACGGACGATGAAGACTAAGTAGATCAAGATTAATCAAGAGTTCGGTGTAGATAGGTGATATTCACTCCCCGTTCTGTACCCTCCCTACCTTGATAACACGTGAGAAATTTGGCGGTTATCCCTTATTTGATTTTATTTATAAATTCACGAACTTAATTCATGTAACAGCAGCATTGTATTTCAAACACGGACTTATGTGGTCCAAATTAATCAAACATTTTCATTTTTAAATTCAAATTACTTATTATCAAACAAAATATTCACATATACGCGTCCGGTGCGTTTCATTCTATATGCTTTAACTTATTAACGATCAGTTATTAACGGGATATTTTTCCTCAACCTTATAATTATTCAATAGCAGATTATAATACAAAGTAAATTATGTATACATATTTATATACGTTCAAGCCTATCCGATTAAACGACACACAATCAAATCCCCAAAAATATTATATTTATGAAATGCGATATAAGGTTTTCGTTCACTTACGTACATATCCGTTGACGCAGTTTCGTTGGGCCCATTGAAGATGCTGCAGCAACCTACATTATGTAAAGTTATCAGAAAAATTGGTTTTTACAGTGGGCTGAACATGTGTGTGATTTGCACGGCTGGGGTTTATAACATAATTTATCTCGTATAAATGGATCCTAAATAAACGGCTAAGATCAAAAACCTACAATACAAGAGTTATTAAAAATCTGAACTATATTTACAAAATAAAAGAAAAACTCGACTGCTCGGCACATTTTTAAATTTACAACATCTTCCAGGAATCCTTAGTCCAGTCTGCTCGAAGAAAAGATCCTTCTTGGGCTACTTGCTAAATCCGGGGTTTCGTCGGTGATAATTTATGTAAGCCGCGATGGCGCGTGCTGGTGAGGTAATGAAGCGGCAGTCAGATGACTGCCTCAACGCCTTCCATAAAATTGGGGTGATCCTAGATCATGGTGGCCTGGCGTCGCGTGCTGTGCGCAGCGGTGTCAGCGCAGCGTATAGCTTCGTAGACGGCTGTTATTTTCGACCAACGCATATGTAATGTTGATAATCACCACGCAGCACTTGGCATGCTGCGGTCAGGAGTCGTATTCGTTCGGCGGGCTAGTTGCAGAAGTTTTCAAGCCAGATATATTTGCTTGCTCGGTCTCCTTTTGGGCGTCTTTGATGAGGAAGAGATGTATATAATCCAGCCGCACGTGGCGTGCGGTGTTCCGGTGACGTAACCGAGCGATGTGGACACAAGAATTTAACGCTGCCTCACAAGGCTGATCCTCAAGTTGTCCGCCGACCAGTAATCGAGCGCGATTGTAGCAAGCTCGGTACTTCCTGGCCAGCTTTTACTAACACGACGATATTGGCCTGCTGCAACAAAATAACACTATCACTTTCTGAACTGCCTATCGTATTCACAATTACCTTCTGTAGTTTTTTTTTTTTATCATATGTGTAGCACTATAACTCAATATTGGCTGTCTCGCCGGTATTAAACACTTTTCATTAGTTACACGTGGCGTTAAAAATTTTATTCAATTTTAAAATTGCGCTCGCAGCGTAGACGTGTGTACTGTTTTACGATTTGAAATGAAGTGAACGAAAATTCTGGCACGCGCTGCTGTCTGCACTAAGCGAGGTTGCGAAACTTCACAATAACGGAATCCTTCCAGGTTATTGTTCTCGTTTCTGGCTCCTACGCGCTTTCGCTGACGCGCGAGAGAGATCGCGCTATGCGACTCCGTCAACACGAGAGAACGATGCGACTAGCTGACGCTCGTCTGCCTGCTTAACGCAACGTTGCCAAACTTCAATGGAATTTTCCTAAACTTCTTTCGTTCTTATGTCTTTTAAATGATATACGCCTAATGATTTCTTGGCTTCATTCTCTAACTCGTAATAAGTCGGGCTGATCTTCTTTGTAACGGATGCTTTAATGAAAACAGGGGCTAACTTGCTATTGAACTTTTTCACCGCATTGCTTTGAGCGAAACTGCGAGCGAATACAGAGTCTCCAACTTTCAGATGTACCGATCGACTTCGCAAATTATATACCCTAGCATTTGCTGAATGAGATTCCGAGATTTTCTTTTTAGCCTGTTGGCGTGCTATTTGCAACATGTCGGCAGATTTTAATGCCACATCGTCGGTCAATGCGCTTAAATTCCTAAGCAAATCATAGTCCCTTCCGTTGATTATCATATTCTGTCCAAAACAAAGAAAATACGAAGAAAATCCTGTACTCCTATGTATGCTCGATCTTAACGAAGCGCTTATCGCGTCGATGTTTGAATCCCAACTCGTATGGTCAGTGCCTACGTATGCTCTAATTGCTGCTAAAACGGTTCCATTTACTCGCACACTCGCGTTGGCTTGTGGCGAATAGATAGCTGTACAAACGTGTTTTACACCAAATGGATTAAGAAATGCTCAGAAATATCCTGATTTAAACTGAGAGCCATTATCTGTCAGTATGGATTCTGGTGCTCCGAAAGTATAAAATACGTGCTTTTCCAAATATTCACAAATTCTCTCAGAAGTAATTTTTCGTAACGGCTGCAAGAAATGAAACTTTGTATTATGATCAAGGACTATTAGTAGACCTATGTTTCCTTTCTTGGACCTTGGATATGGACCAAAAAGATCCATATAGAGCTTCTGAAAAGGTCAATCAGAATTTACTGGTCTGCCCATGGGTGGTCTAAGAACTCGGTTTGGGCTCTTTGTTGACTTACAAACGGAACATTCTGACACATAATAGCGTATTTGCGTTACCATTCCTGGCCAGAATAGATACCGTCTGATCTTATCGATCATCTTGCTCATGCCGATATGTGCAGCATCGGGTGCGTTATGTTCTCGGGCTTAAACTTCGCCTACAAGGTTCATGGGAACCCAGAGTTTCCATGACTCCTCATTCTGCAATAAATTTCCCTTGGATGGTTCGGTTCTTTTATACACAAAATCATCCACGACCCTGAGATCAGGAAGGCGTGATTGGTTACTTTGAATTTGTTTCCTTATTTCATTATACTATTCTGACTGAAACTCCTTTGAAGCCAGATCAATCACAGGTCCTCCATCATTTATCTCAGAAATTATTTCCTCTTCGCGACGCGACAATGCGTCCGCAACCACATTTTGGGATCCACTGCGATGCTTGATCGTGAACGAGAAACCCTGCAGACGAATCGACCATCTCGCTAAACGTCCTGTCAGGTCTTTTGTCTCATCAGCCATTGCAATGCTGAATGATCAGTAATCACACAAAAATCTTGTCCTTCGATATACGCTCTGAACTTGCTAATGCCCATTATAACTGCTAAGCACTCTAATTCACTGACTGAGTAATTTCGCTGCGGTTTCGTTAGCTTTTCCGACATATATGCTATAGGCAATTCGATTCCATCTTCGTTTTCTTGACCTAAAACTCTAAGCTAGCATCACAAAGTAATATAAATGGCTTCTTGAAATCCGGAGTTCTTAAAACTGGAGATGAAATTAATTTGGCTTTTCGTTGAGTAAACGCCTCATCTGCTTCTTTAGACCAAGTAAGAACTTTGTTTTTCTTCAACAGGTCTGTCAAAGGAACGGCAATCGTGGCATAGTTATCCACAAAACGCCTGTACCAGCCCGCTAAACCTAGAAATCTACGTAGCTGTTTGACGGTGGTTGGTATTGGGAATTGTTCAATCGCGCTTACTTTGCCTGGGTCAACTTTCAGTTCACCAGTTCACCTAGATACTTAATTTCAGTCATACAGAACTTCGACTTGGCTATGTTGATTGTAAGATTTGCGCTGCGAAGGTACGAAGCGACTTCTTTTAAAAGTTCCATATGCGACTCGAAATCGTCTGACAAAATCAAAAGGTCGTCTAAGTATACTAACACTCTAGTACGCAACTTAGCAGGTATAACTACATCCATTAGTCTACACAAGGTTTGAGCTGCATTACAAAGACCAAAGGGCATCACCTTGTACTGGTACAGAGGCATGTTCGGTATAGTAAAAGCTGTGTATTGTCTGGACTTCTCCTCAAGCGGTATTTGCCAGAAAGCGTGTTTCATATCAAGACCAGTGATGAAGCGTGCAGGAGGTAGTCGACTTAATATCCCGTCTATATGAGGTAGTGGATAAGCGTCTTTTTCAGTTACCTTACTCACCTCTCTCGAATCGAGACATAAGCGAACTTTTGGGTCTTCTTGACGAGAACACAGTTGCTGCTCCATGGACTTTTAGATTCTTCAATCAAGCCTAACGCTAACATATTTTCTAATTCAGAAAACATCATATTCTCTTTGGCTGGCGAGATTGGCCAGTGGCGTTGCTTAACTGGTTTCGCGTCAGCTACATCGATAACATGCTCCATTAAATGAGTTCTACCAAGGCCATCCTTTTCGTAAGAAGGTAACTTAGTTATAACTGCATCTAGTTTTCTTTTTGTCCTGCTGACAGTAAATGCACGTTTGGCATATCCAAAACGTCGTCTTCTCGGCCTACGTCTAACTCCAAGACGGCTTGTTTGTCATCGACTATTTTGTTGAGTAAACCGAAGTCACGCCAAAAATAAATCCCAAGATAAACATCTTGTTTGAGGTCTGGGATTATAAAGAACTCTACTGGCTTGGTAAGCTCGCGATAACTGATTTCAACTTTTAGTTTTCCTGTAACTGAACATTCGGCGTCGTTTGCCGTTCGAATTCTGCCTGAACACTTACTCACTTTTGGATGTTGGCCTATTTCTTTAGATGCTGCACCACCTATACAACTTATGGACGCACCTGAGTCCAATAAAGCTACATATTCATGATTAGCTATGCTTATATCAGTATAAAGTCGATTGTCAGAGTTCATAAAAATTGCGGAGATCAGTTTCTTTCGGCTTCCTAGAACCTTTTTCCAGAAACTGCTCATCCGACTGGTTGAACGTCTGGTTTTCTCAATAAAATTGCCAGAGCTAACGTCTCCAAAGATTCGTTTTCTTGCTGCTGCGTATTTCGCTATTCTTACATGATATGGCTGGAGGTATTCGACGATAGCTGGAAGTATTCTGTCCGGTTGTTTATTAGAAATATCCGTGCTTAATTCTATATATTTAGTTCTGTCTGGGTACCACTATCGGATTTTACTGCCTCGGATGCGACGCGTGGTTTTTGACCGGCGCATCCATTACATAGTTTTCCGAAGGGTTGCACTTTTGGCATTTGGGCTTGTATGTGTTCTTTGCCCCACATCCATTGCAAAAGATAGTGCGAACTTCAAGACAATCGTCAAAACGATGTCCAAGTTGCTCACAATTCCAACATTTAAATTGCTTGCGTATCGCTGCTATTTCAGCCGATTCGCTAACGCTTAAATCTTGTTCTATCTGAGAGACAAACGAGCGTTGCTGAAGACTACTCTTCGCTGGTTGAGCTTTAATTTGCTTGCAAAACTGCTAGTGAGTCCTGATTTCTTCTCTCAGACTAGCTAAAGTGTTTATGCGTAAATGCATAAGTTCATACTGAAGAGAAGACTTAGAATGCCGTATAAGAAGTCTAACCAAGGATTCTTCTGAGATTGGGTTACTTAAACGAGCAACAAGCTTTTCCACTTGAAATTGATATTCTTCAAATGGCTCTTTATCTGCTTGACGTCTGCTATTTATTGATTCCCAAATATCCATATCGGTATCACTCTCTTTAAACTTATTACGGAACTCCCTACAAAATTCTATCCAATTGAATTGATAATACGTCTGATGAAATCTCCAGTACCATTCACTAGCCTTGCCGACGAAAAATAAATGCAAATTGTTGCACAGTTGACGATCTCCATTTAAATTCTGTCTAGCTAATGCTTGCACTCGATAAAGAAATTCCTCAGCCTGTAAACCTTCCTTGGATCCATCAAACTTGATGTGCCAGCTCTGAATAATATTTGGCACCTTATCTGGCTGAATCGAAGAAATTGACCTATCGACACGCTGAGTATTCAGACGAATATCCTGATACACAGTTCCCGCAGAATTTACTTCCGCTAGTCGTTCTTGATTATCGGTTATCCTCCTATTCGGAGTTTGAACTGAACTGCCAATCAGTAGACTCGCTATTTGCGTTCTAATTAGCTCAGACAGTTCTTGCCTAAAGCTTTGCTGCTGCGCTTGCATACTAATACTCTCTCTATATCCTTCAAATTTTCCGCTCTAGAAACATCTACCACTGAGTCTGTGTCTAAACTTCGCTAATGGCGATCCTTTAGCTGGTTTCGGTTCGACCTAAGTGTCACTCCAGCACGAAATGCTGTACCTCTCTGATGCTCTACCGCCTGCTCTACCTCTACCTGCGTTTCTTCCGACGGTAAAATATTGTTTGCCGCATTAACTTCTCCTGTCCTTCTATCAGCAACTGACGATTCTGCTAACAGGTTGTTGTTTGACAAAGATAATTGTTGCACCGTGCACTCACGATTGCAAACTGGGCATCCACTCGACTCAAGCACATAACCTCTGATACACTGGTGGTGGAATTTATGACCACACGGCGTAGAGGCTGTTAAAACGTTCGCGATCAATGGTTGTGTACAAATTGTACAGGATGTTATCTCAGCGTCTACCGGGGGTGATAAATCGAGATTACTGTGACGTACAGACATTTTCGACAATTTTTTTTTTTTTTTTTTTTTTTTTTAATTGGCCACAAAAATATTGATTTACTCTGGTCCGTTTTTGTTTTTTACAACTGCTTGCTTCTTACATAAAATACTCCTAATTATATCTTGCTCACTTGTCAAATTAAATCAGTTAAATCAAAAATTGTTTTGTATTCTTGCCTCTCAAGGGACGTTTCCCACTCTGGTCAGAGATCGAAGTCTCTCCAATACTCTGCATTTCCTAGCATAGACTATCAGCTTTTTGAAACGAGTTTAACAAAAAATTGCTGAAAACGAGGTAAAAATTAACGGTTGGTTCTGGTCGACTATTCCGTAAGAACTCGAAACACAATCGCGATTCCTAGAGACCTAGATCTCTTTACCTTAATTCACAGAAAATTTCTGATTCATGTTAATTCCGATTTCTGCAGATTGCGCTGGTTCCTAGATTTGTGTGGTCGTCCCAATCCGTAAGCTCTCGGACTGTGGCCGCGTCTCCAAGCAACAAATTTATAGTATGCCTCAAACAACTGAGAAATGAAAATAAGCTTAAGCTGAATACCGTGAAGCAAAAGCTTCTCCTAGCGTCCTGCACTTTGAAATACACAGATATTTCGGTTCCTAGGGTTTTTGTACTTGGAAATGGAATTCCCCAAATACTTTTTGTTTAACATTAAGCTTCTGGTTGCCCCACGTTGGGCGCCATTTTCTTATTTGTGTAGTGTACAGCACGCCGCGCGTTGGCGTGCCGTTGTTATTTAGACAGCACCAGATGTTCGGAAAATATTCCATCTAGTGTATAGAAGAGTCGGAGTCGTGCACTTCTAGCATTGCTCGGTACTAAACTCGCCGGATGGGCGTCCTCTATATGATAAACACTGTCACACAAAACAAAAAAAAGTTTTAAGTGCACTAAGCGGTAATCTAACAAGTTCCAAACAAATAGGGATGTAAACAGACTTTTTGATAAGCGGACGGACGATGAAGACTAAGTAGATCAAGATTAATCAAGAGTTCGGGGTAGCTAGGTGATATTCACTCCCCGTTCTGTACCCTCCCTACCTTGATAACACGTGAGAAATTTGGCGGTTATCCCTTATTTGATTTTATTTATAAATTTACGAACTTAATTCATGTAACAGCAGCATTGTATTTCAAACACGGACTTATGTGGTCCAAATTAATCAAACATTTTCATTTTTAAATTCAAATTACTTATTATCAAACAAAATATTCACATATACGCGTCCGGTGCGTTTCATTCTATATGCTTTAACTTATTAACGATCAGTTATTAACGGGATATTTTTCCTTAACCTTATCATTATTCAATAGCAGATTATAATACAAAGTAAATTATGTATACATATTTATATACGTTCAAGCCTATCCGATTAAACGACACACAATCAAATCCCCAAAAATATTATATTTATGAAATGCGATATAAGGTTTTCGTTCACTTACGTACATATCCGTTGACGCAGTTTCGTTGGGCCCATCGAAGATGCTGCAGCAACCTACATTATGTAAAGTTATCAGAAAAATTGGTTTTTACAGTGGGCTGAACATGTGGGTTTATAACATAATTTATCTCGTATAAATGGATCCTAAATAAACGGCTATGATAAAAAACCTACAATACAAGAGTTATTAAGAATCTAAACTATATTTACAAAAGAAAGGAAAAACTCGACTGGGTTTCGTCGGTGATAATTTATATAAGCCGCGTGTGGCGCGTGCTGGTGAGGTAATGAAGCGGCAGTCAGATGACTGGTGACATGGTGGCCGCGCGTGGCGTGCTGTGCGCAGCGGTGTCAGCGCAGTGTATAGCTTCGTAGATGGCTGTTATTCTCGACCAACGCATATGTAATGTTGATAATCACCACGCAGCACTTGGCATGCTGCGGTCAGGAGTCGTATTCGTTCGGCGGGCTAGTTGCAGAAGTTTTCAAGCCAGATATATTTGCTTGCTCGGTCTCCTTTTGGGCGTCTTTGATGAGGAAGAGATGTATATAATCCAGCCGCACGTGGCGTGCGGTGTTCCGGTGACGTAACCGAGCGATGTGGACACAAGAATTTAACGCTGCCTCACAATGCTGATCCTCAAGTTGTCCGCCGACCAGTAATCGAGCGCGATTGTAGCAAGCTCGGTACTTCCTGGCCAGCTTTTACTAACACGACGATATTGGCCTGCTGCAACAAAATAACACTATCACTTTCTGAACTGCCTATCGTATTCACAATTACCTTCTGTAGTTTTTTTTTTTTTTATCAAATGTGTAGCACTATAACTCAATATTAGCTGTCTCGCCGGTATAAAACACTTTTCATTAGTTACACGTGGCGTTAAAAATTTTATTCAATTTTAAAATTGCGCTCGCAGCGTAGACGTGTGTACTGTTTTACGATTTGAAATGAAGTGAACGAAAATTCTGGCACGCGCTGCTGTCTGCACTAAGCGAGGTTGCGAAACTTCACAATAACGGAATCCTTCCAGGTTATTGTTCTCGTTTCTGGCTCCTACGCGCTTTCGCTGACGCGCGAGAGAGATCGCGCTATGCGACTCCGTCAACACGAGAGAACGATGCGACTAGCTGACGCTCTTATGCCTGCTTAACGCAACGTTGCCAAACTTCAATGGAATTTTCCTAAACTTCTTTCGCTTATTCTCTGCCTACGCACGCAACTGTTTTGAGAGAAAGAGAGAGCGCTATTCGATCATGTCAGCGATATACACTACTTGTGACTTGAGGAATATACGAATTTGAAGGGGAAAATACATTTCGCTAAATTCATTGAAATTTATTTTCCTATAAATTCTGGCCCCCACAAGGAATAGATGGGAACGAGTTAGCTGACAAAGCTGCAAAACTAGCTGGACGAGCTCCGTGCCACACAATCATCCCTGGAGTACAACAGGACATCTGGAAAAACATCAAAAACATATTGCTGAACATCGAACTGGAAGACTGGTCGTTGTTTAACAACTGGTATAAGCAGTTTAATCCAGGCAAAAAGGACATCAAGTTTCCTACTCGGTTAAAAACTGGACACACAAATCTCACGCATAAACATATCCTCAACGGTGAAAGGCGGCTGAAGTGCCCTAACTGCGGAGCTGAACTATCAGTCAAACATCTAATTGATACTTGTGGTCACTACCAAAACATCAGAGTAACCCTATTCGGTCTTACCCTGCCCTCAAAACTATTATCTGATCTTACAGCTTCTAACTCCAATCGAATATTATCTTTCCTATGCATATATGCTTTAAATGTTAAATCTCAAATACAAATAAAAAGTTTTATCAATTGTCGAGTCGATGGCCACAGTAGCTAGTTACTCCTTTCCCTAAATTAGTTATTATATTTTAAATGTAATTTAATGTATAATAGCCAATACTGAATATAAAAAAAAAATAATATTTACCGTATCAAGCCAAGTCTCGTACTCGCAAGAATCAAGATACAAAACATACGCAAAATATTTCATTTTGCTTTTAAATTGACAAAAGTATATGAATATCATAAATTTTGTTTAACTATAGATGGACAACCACCGACCATCCTATATGTGTTTTTGGACACGCTGTCTTGAAATCGGTTATTTTCAATAATGTTTGCAACCCCTTATTTTCCATACATATAATATTTAATATATCAATAATATTTATATATTATAACATTTTAATATATATTTATGTTATTTATTATAGGTATTCACAAAATCATATTAATATTATATGTTCTGAGAAATACCCATATATTTCGTTGCCAGCCAACAGGCACTCCCCTATATATGTTTTTGGGCACGCCGTCTTTACACTGCATGTTTACAGTACTAAAACTCACCCTTCATATGAATTTCCTAAATTTACTTGAGGAAATTGAAGGAATATTTTATGTTTTCCATACATTTAATAATAAATATATCAATAATAATGATATATTATAACATTTTAATATATATGAATGTTATTTATTATAGGTATTCACAAAATCATATTAATATTATATGTTCTGAGAAATACCCATATATGTGGTTGCCAGCCAATAGTCACTTCCCCATATATGTTTTTGGACACGCCATCTTTAAACTGCATGTTTACAGTACTAAAACTGTCCTTTCATATGAATTTACTCAACTTCTATTTATATAAATGAATATTTTATATTTTGCATATATTTAATATTAAATACATCACTATTATTGATATACTATATATATATTTCATTTATGTCTATGTTTTATAATATAGTTATTCAAAAATTAATAATTATGTTATATTTTCTGAGAAATACCCATATATTTGGTTGCCAGCCAATAATCTATTAGAATACTATAAGCAATCCGTTGTATGGATATCCTCAATTTACCATATAGAATATAGATATATTTTTCAAATCCATATAAATAAAATATTGTTATGTTATTTCTTAAAGTCCATTGTATGGATATCCTCAATTTACCATGTAGAATATAGATATATTTATCAATATCCATATTAATTAAATATATATGGATATATATTTGGTTGCCAGCCAATAATCTATTAGTGAACTATATAAAGCAACACATTGTATAGATATTTTCAATTTACCCAAATAAATATAGATATATTTCTTAATATCCATATAAATTTTGTTAAACTTATTATAGCCTGCTGCTGTTATATTATTTCTTAAATACCATTTCATTTCATTTCATTTCATTAGAATTTTCTCAATTTACTTGAGGAAATTAAAGGAATATTTTATATTTTCCATACATTTAATATTTAATATATCAATAATATTGCTATATTATAACATTTTCATATATATGATTGTTATTATTATAGGTATTCACAAAATCATATTAATATTATATGTTCTGAGAAATCTATTAGAAATCTATTAGAATACTATAAGCAATCCATTGTATGGATATCCTCAATTTACCATATAGAATGTAGATATATTTCTCAATATCCAAATAAACTAACTAAATTTATTTTTAAGTATACTTGAGAAAATTTGAGGAATAAGTTATATTTCCAATAAATTTAGTATATCAATATATATGTATGTTATTTAATATAGGTATTCACAAAATAATACATTTATTATATTTTCTAAGAAATACCCATATATTTGGTTGCTCTATTAGAGTACTATATAAAGCAACCCATTGTATAAATATTTTCAATTTACCCAAGTGAATATAGATATGTTTCTTAATATCCATATAAATTTTGTTAAACTTATTATAGTCTGCTGCTGTTATATTATTTCTTAAATTTGTATATATTTAGAATATATATATTTATTTCATTTCATTTGCCTATATTTCGAGACTTTTAGTAAATCTTGTTACTTTGACATGTTTTTATCTGCGTCACTAAGTAGATGACGATACCATTTGGCAGCCATAAGGGACTTGTAGTTTTTAGACTCAAATTTTTCATATGCAACATTTTTTTTTGTATATAATTTCATAAGCCCATAATTTGAGACTTGAAATAAATATCGTTACTTTGGTATATTTTTATTTTATCTGCGTCCCTAAGTACATGGCGATTTATTTGGCTACCATAAGTGACTTGTAGTTTTTAGGCTTGTATTTTTATACCCTTGCAGAGGGTATTATAATTTCAGTCAGAAGTTTGCAACGGAGTGAAGAAGACATCTCCGACCCTATAAAGTATATATTCTTGATCAGTATCACTAGGCGAGTCGATCTAGCCATGTCCGTCTGTCCGTCCGACTGTCCGTCTGTCCGTCCGTTTCTACGCAAACTAGTCTCTCAGTTTAAAGCTATCTGCATGAAAGTTAATTTCTATTGCAGGTAGTATATAAATCGGAACGAGCCGGATCGGACTTCTATAGCACATAGCTCCCAAGGGAACATTCGAAAAAAATAAATAAAAAAAAATTATAACCTTGTTGTTTTTTTTTTAGTTCTTCGACATATAGTAATGGTTAAATATTTCGGAATTACGGTTTAAATTTCATCAAAATCGGAGGACTATATCATATAGCTCCCATAGGAACAATCAGAAAAAAATTACAAAAAAAAAAAACTTTGCTGTTTTTAAATTTTTCTATTAGTTCTTCGACATATAGTAATGGTTAAATTTTTCAGAATTACGGTTTAAATTTCATAAAAATCGGACGACTATATCATATAGCTCCCATAAAAATAATAAAAATATATAAAATAACTATCTAATAATTGAGCTGCAAGTCATCATTGCTTCAATGCTTTTAGACATATACGCAAGTAAATCATAATTTTAATGTTTTCAAAAATATTTAATTCTTGCAATAGCTGCAAGGGTATATGAACTTCGGCTTGCCGAAGTTTGCTTTCTTTCTTGTTCAGATTAAAAACCTTTTTAATTTGTATGCAATTTTTTTTAGTTTTTCTTTAAACTGTAATGTATATAGAATAAATATATATATCGTTTAATTTTACGCCTTGAATAAGGGACTTGTAGTAAGACTCTTTTATTTTGACATTTTTTTATATGCGTCACTAAGTAGATGACGATTCATTTGGCTACCAAAAATGACTTGTAGTTTTTAGATTCATATTTTTCATATTCAAATATTTTTATTTAAATGCTCTTATAATTCTTTCTTCTTATATATTATGCATAAATATCATTTCATTTGCCTTTAATAAGAGATATAAGTTTTGCTATAAATAATAATACATTTTGACAATTTGTATCTGCGTCACTAAATAGATGACGATTCATTTGGCTACTGTATGTGAATTATAGTCTTAAGATATATAATATCTAAGTTCTTACATGGAACTTCAGCACTCGGCATTTGTTTTCTCATTTGCTTCACTATAACCTTTTAGACTATAATATAATATAAGACAACGAAAACTATCAAATTTATTATCGAATCATCAAGCAAAGAATAAGCTTCAGTGGATCGCAGTATGGCAGCTGCTCAAACACTTACAACACCTTTGCCTGTTACAAAAGTCGTTTACAATTGATTCTAGGCTTGTCATTGTATTAAATAATGTTTTTATATGTAACTAGAGCGGCATCAGGTGATCGAAGATCCTCCCAATTTACTATGTTACAAATTACATTGGCATCACATCCATTGTCGTTCATAAAATAAATTATAAACTTTAAATGGTTTAGAAGTCATACAATGCAAATTGCCCCTTATTTATCATTTGCAGTCCAGCACTGATACGACCTCAGAGGCGTTCAGGCATAATCCAACGGACGTAGCGTCATACCACTGTTCGCTCGAACAAGTATTGTGCCATTGGTCCGTACCTGCGGTTCCTCTCGTACTACGCAGGAATGCTGTCGCAACAACGTTTTGTCATTAGTAGGGTAAAACTAACCTGTCTCTCGACGGTCTAAACCCAGCTCACGTTTCCTTGCATGGGTGAACAATCCAACGATTGGTGAATTTTGCTTCACAATGACAGGAAGAGCCGTCGACAAAGTAAAAAGCGACGTCGCTATGAACGCTTGGCCGCCAAAAGCTAGTTATCCCTATGGTAACTTTTCTGACACCTCTGTTA
>NW_026453452.1:0-26006 GCF_025200985.1 Drosophila gunungcola
TCGCCATTACTTTAAGCAAATTCTACGGATAGAAATCCACCACCTTTCCAGTTCCTCATTAACAATGGAAATTTCCCAGAGTCTTCTGAGTTTAGAAAATGGTTACAATAACTGTTTTGTTTCCTGTTGATAGGGGTGACTTAAAAATAAGATCTAATGTGTAGAAAGGGTGTGAGGTGTGTAGGCATATGCATATCGTGTGTGGCTGTATGTGTAGATGTGGATATGTCACTCCCCCCAATCTTTGAATTTGGCCTGTCCTCAGGGCGAAAGTTTTGGGTATAATATGTTTTATCGTATGGGAGCATTTAAAATGTCATTAACAACTTCTATGGGTTTCTTTCTTTAATTAACAACTTCTGCATTATTCGGTGTCTCTATTTTAGGTTTTACAAATTTAACAATTGCTTTGTTTGATATATTCTTAAACTTATAAATAAGATACAACATATTGCTAGGAATTTTTATAAAAATGGGATTAATGATATTATTTGAAAAACATCATTATATTTAGTGTGTGATTCTATTATTCCTCTTATTTCGATATATAATAAAGGTTTGTTACATTATTATTAACATATGCTTTGTGTGTAATCTTACATTTTATTTGACAGTATAAATTCATCTATTTGTATTGAACAATTAAGAATTTTAATGATGGTATTTCTTTCTTAATACAATTCTGGTTTAAAATTGTTTTTGGAATATTCCATATAATTAATATGTTTGGTTCAATGTAATCTAGTTGAAAACTTTTATGGGTTTTGGTATACTTGCATTCTGTAGTTTCTGGTTTTATAATTCCATTTATGCATTTATGAAATATAACCTTTTCTGTTTCTTTGTCAAATACTTTATTTTCAAAAACGTAATATTTACTGAATAATTTTTCTGTTAAAATGTTAGTATTTTTATATGAATAAGGAACAATTTTAAAGACCGGGACTTTAACTATGACGTTAGAAATATGGGAAATTACAAGAATTTCGTTCGAATCAGTTTTTAGACAAGTAGAAGTTTTTGTTTTAAATAATTTCTCAGAGCTAACGTGATTGAAATAATTGTGTTTTAATAGTTTTGGGTTAAAAATGACAAGTCTTGATAATTGCATTCCCAACTCAATGTCTTCAATATACTCTGTAAAGTGATGTAAGTTAAATATAAGCACTGCCGCTTGTTGTTCTCTATCTTCGTCTTCTTTTAATTAATTTATTGTTCTAGTTCCTTTATTTATAACATCTATTACCATATTTAAATCGTTATCTTGGACGCTATTTTCAATTAAATTATTAATCTTCTGCTCTAATTCATTTTTTCATCTTGATTTAACGTTCCGAACAAATATTTATAAGTTGTTCCAATATCTCTTGATAATTTTTAAATCATTTATTGCTCGTTGAAGTTTTTCTATTAAATATTGAACCTGAATAATCTCTTTTAATTCGTTTGCCTCTTGTAAAAGACTATCAAATATTTGTTCGGTTTTATTAAGGTTTATGAACAAATAATGCTACTCGTATTTAGTTGGCATGTCTATGGATCCGGTTTTCAGTATAAGGTATCCATTTTGAGCTTTGATTGGGTTGACCTCAATATTTTGTCCCATTGTAATATTATTAAAAGTAAAATTATGATTATATTTTTGTTTGTCGTTGTGGTTTTTGGTTTCCTTAACCAATTTAAGGAAATTATTATCATATTTACTTTTTTTAATTTTCTTTTTCTTTTTAAGCTTGGTTTTATAATGCACAACCGCCCTCTGGTTGTTTCTTCAAAATGTTTTTCGTGTTTGCATTGGCCCTTACCAATGGTGATTGTTTATAATCTGTTTCGACTTCATATTCATGACGTTTTTCATTTAGTTTGTCTATCTTTCTAATTTTGTTTTCTTGTACATTATAATTAGGTGAACCTGCATACAAAAATATATCGGCTGGTGCTCTACCTGTGGTATTATGTTTAGTTTTACGATTATAAGTATAAAGGATTAACTCCTATTTTGTGTATTTGTTTTCTAAATCTGATTCACTGCCTATAATTTTTAATTTCTCATTGACTGTTTTATAAAATCTTTTTACGTCTGAAATACCATTTTTACTTGTAGTAACTTGAATTTGTACTCCTTCTGCAATTAACCAAGCATGTAATGCTGCACACATAAACGCTGAATCTTTATCTGCTTTGATGTTTTGCGGTTTTCCCATTTCGTTGAACACTTTCATTATTGCTCTTTTAGCTTCTAGCCAATCTCTACTTTTTACTTCTTCAAGAGTATCAAATTTGGAGTATATATCGATACATGAAAGAAATTGCTGATGACCACCCAACCAAAAATCCATTGTGTATTTTTCTCTAATGTTTTGGATTTCTGGAGTGGTTTCAAATGACATTTTTGTGTTCCTATGTTCTGATTTTGCAATATTGCAAATTTCGCATTCATTTATAATTTTTTGAATTAACTTCTGATAATTAGGGAAATATAATATTTCTTTTCTTGTTTGTTTCTGTATTGTTGCTTTAAATTCTGCGTTAGTTAGGATATCTGTTAATTTTATACTACACTTTGTTAATTTCGTTAATTGATTTGGAATAATTATTTCGAGGTAAGCCTCTTGGAATACTGAAAAATCGGCTTCATTGTTGAAATAAATAGCACTGTTTTTGGTACAAATGTGCTTGTCATTTCTTTTGAATTTTAAGTTTATGAAAATAATGTACTACTTCTATTTTATCTTCGTTGCCTTTTGCCAATTCGATTTGCCGTGAGAAAAAGTAGAAAGGTCTTTCAGAAATTTTAATATGATTTTGATTATCTTCTTGTGGGCATGTGTATGGTTGCGTCTACACTGTAAGCAATTTTTCCTAACATATTTTCTTCTAATATAGTTCTGGATAATGCGTCAGCTACATAGTTTTCCTTTCCTGGTAAATACTTTATTTGACAATCAAACTCATTAAATTTTATTTTCCATCTTTGTAATTTTATATTTGGTTTGTTTAACCAATCTAACGGTTTGTTATCCCTCAGTATTTCGAATTGCCTCCCGAAAAGGTATGATCTAAAATATTTCGTTGCCCAGACGATTGCTAAGAGTTGTTTTTCTATTGTCGCATAAAAAATAGGTTTATGTTCTTGTGATAAAACTGTTCTTATTGCTATATTGCTAGCATCGGTTGTTAGTGAAAAAGGTTTGTTAAAATCGGGATAAACTAATATAGAATCGGAGGTAATTAATATTTTCATTTTCTCGAATGCCTCTTTATAATATTCTTTTTTAATGTCAATTTTGGCAGCTTTTTTTAGTTTACTAGTCATTGGTTTTACAATTTTTGCAAAGTTTGGTAAAAATTTCCTATAAAATCCGCACAATCCTAAAAATGATATAATTTGTTTTGGTGATTTTTAAATGGGGAAATTGTTATGGCGCTGATCTTCTTTGGATTTGGTTTCATTCCTGTAGTTGTCATTGTATGACCTAGGAATTCTGTTTTTTTTTTTTTTTTGACAGCGCCCAAGTTTGTCTAATATTTCATCCATTCTTCTCCATATCTCATTAAGATTGCGATAATCTACTACCAATTTGTATTTTGTTTTGCCAGATGCGTCACTCTTTTTTTTGGACGATGGGTGAACAGTAAGGAGATTTAGATTTTCTAATTGTTCCCTATTCAATTATTTAATTTCCTTGTTTATTGACCTCCTCATCAAAAGTTTGAGGGTATTTGTAAGGTTTTCTATATACTGGGTCATCATGTTCTGAATGTTAAATAGTACTGGTGAAAGTCAAATTTTCACTTTCTTTGCACTGAATATCTTTAAAATCAAACAAAACCCTTTTTAAACTTTCCTTTTCTTCGACGTTAAAGTGTTCTAATCTAAACTGTTTACATTCTCTGATAGAAGTGGATCAAGGCATTTTAATGCGGTCTTGACCTCTTCTACCTTATTTTATACTTTCTGCCTCCCAATGTTACAGTTTCTTTATCGTAATCTATTATAGCTTTACTTGCTGCTGGATATTCTCTTCCTAACAAAATTTCAGAATTATCTGAAAAATTGTGCAAATAAAATTTCTGTTTGGATGGGCAAATTACTGTTGGTTTAACTGTTACACTGGTATATAATTTAACCGGTCCATTTATTGTATAAACTTTCAATGTTTCAATTGTTGCTTTGTTATCTGTAAAGTTCCTTTTCATTATGTTAATAGATGACCACGAATCTATCATTCCTTTAAAGTATTTATTATTAACATCTATTTTTATATAGGGGCACTGTCTTCTAAGTCCGAGGCAGTTTGATGAAAATTTACGTCTATTTTATTTTGTCCGCTGTGGCTTTCCCTTTGTCTTTTAACTGCCGCGATTGCGGCATTATTTGAAGTTGAGGTTTCGAATAATTGTTGTAATGAAAATAGTTTCTTGACTGAAAATTGGAATTTGTTCTATTGTTATAATTATTTTTATAAAAATTTCCCGAATTCCTACGATAATTATTTTGGGAAAATGTTTCATACGGATTTGCTTTAACATTAAAAATGAAAATTTCCCAAAGCCCTCTGAGTTTAGAAAATGTGTACAATAACTGGGTTTCAAGTTATTTTTTCTTTCGACAGGAGTGACTCAAGTAAGATATAATGTGTGGAAATGCTGTGTAGGCATATGCATATCTTGTGGTGGTGTTTGTGTAGATGTGGATATGTCACTATAAATAATTTATAGGGTCGGAGATGTCTCCTTCACTGCTATGCAAACTTCTGACTGAAAGTATAAAACTCTCTGTACAGTGAGAGAAAAAAATTAAATAAAGATTTAATAAACAAAAAAATACATAAAAACAGTAAATAAAAAGAAATTAATTAAAAATTAAATCAAGAAAGGAAGCACACTTCGGAAAGCCAAAGTTCATTTACCCTTGCAGCTATTGCAAAAATTAAATATTCTTGGTTTGCGAAAATGTTTAAAAACATTGAAGTTGTAATGATTTGCAGCTCAATTATTTTATAATTCCTATGGTAGCTATACGATATCGTTTTCCGATTTTAATAAAACTAAACGCGTTGTTCTGAACTGACAAATTATTTAAAGGTCAACAAAAATTTCAAAAAAAAAAGAAGAGTACGACCGCAACCCTCAGCTTGCAGAACACCCCTTGGCATACTCAGTCGCCAATTATTCCGCAGGAAATCGCCAAAAACAATGCAAGTAAGCATAAACACGTCAGCAGCATCATCATCAATCAGCACTGTACCGCCCTGACAACAACAACTACAACAACAACAACTACTACAACATGCTCGACAAGAGTGTCGTTTTTACACTGTAGACCACCTACAAAGGCCGGCCTAAGCATATGTAACTCTCTGTGCACCCAAATAATCTCGGAAGAGGCTTGACTCGGGTTTCCAGCAGTACCCGCCTACAACACAACGACCTCCCAATAATTCTTAGAGCCCCATAACTCAGTCGTACGACTGTTAGTTAGGTTATTACCATTAGACTTAATACACTTATTGTAAGTATCGGAAAAAGATTCAATAAATAAATAGCAAAGCAATTTAAAACAAGAAAGGAAGCAAACCCGAAGTCATATACCGTTGCAGCTATTAAATATTCTTAAAATATTAAAATTATGATTTACTTGCGTGTATTTTTAAAAGCATTGAAGCTATGATGATTTGCAGCTCAATTATTTGAGTTCCTATAAAAGCTATATATCGATTTCCGATTTTAATAAAATTAAAAGCGTGATTCTGAACTGTCAAATAATTAAAAAATTTTTTTTTTAATTTTTTATTGTTCGCATGGGAGCTTTATGTTATAGACGTCCGATTTGGATGAAATTTAAACCGTAATTCTGAAATATTTAACCATTACTAAATTTGGAAGAACTAAAAAAAATTAAAAAATTTTTTTTTTTCTTTCCGATTGTGTCTATGGGAGCTATATGATATTGTCGTCCGATTTTGATGAAATTTACTAAATGTCGAAGAAAGAAAAAAAAAATTAAAATCAACAAAATTATAAGATTTTTAATACCCTTGCAGAGGGTATTATAATTTCAGTCAGAAGTTTGCAACGCAGTGAAGGAGACTTTTCCGACCCTATAAAGTATATGTGTATATTCTTGATCAACATCACTAGGCGAGTCGATCTAGCCATGTCCGTCTGTCCGTCCGTTTCTACGCAAACTAGTCTCTCAGTTTTAAAGATATCTGAATGAAACTTTCCCAAAAGTTGTCTTTATATTGCAGGTATTATATAAGTCAGAACGAGCCGGATCGGAAAATTAAATAAAACAAAATTATAACTTTGCTATTTTGTAATCTTTTTTTTTAGTTCTTCGAAATATAGTAATTGATAAATATTTCAGAAATAGGGTTTAAATTTCATCAAAATTGGACGACTATATTATATAGCTCCCATAGGAGCAATCGGAAAAATAAATAAAAAAAATAATAACTTTGGTGATTTAAAATTTTATTTAGTTCTACGACATATAGTAATGGATAGATACTTCAGAATTCCGGTTTAAATTTCATCAAAATCGGACGACTATATCATATAGTTCCCATGAAAACAACAAAAATATATAAAAAAAATATTTCTTTTTCTGGGTCATCATGTTTTAAATGTTAAATAGTACTGGTGAAAGTCAAATTTTCACTTTCTTTGCACTGAATATCTTTAAAATCAAACAAAACCCTTTTTAAACTTTCCTTTTCTTCGACGTTAAAGTGTTCTAATCTAAACTGTTTACATTCTCTGATAGAAGTGGATCAAGGCATTTTAATGCGGTCTTGACCTCTTCTACCTCATTTTATACTTTCTGCCTCCCAATGTTACAGTTTCTTTATCGTAATCTATTATAGCTTTACTTGCTGCTGGATATTCTCTTCCTAACAAAATTTCAGAATTATCTGAAAAATTTTGAAAATAAAATTTCTGTTTGGATGGGCAAACTACTGTTGGTTTAACTGTTACACTGGTATATAATTTAACCGGTCCATTTATTGTATAAACTTTCAATGTTCAATTGTTGCTTTGTTATCTGTAAAGTTCCTTTTCATTATATTGATAGTAGACCCCATATCTATCATTCCTTTAAAGAATTTATTATTAACAACCATTTTTTTTTATAGGGGCATTTCCTTCTGAGTCCGAGGCAGTTTGATGAAAATTTACGTCCATCCGTTTGGGGAATTATTTGAAGTTAAATGTTCGAAATTCAATGGATTTTGGGAAATATTTTGAGCCGAATTTCTATCTTCTTGATAGCTAAGCTGATTATTTGTGTTAGATTGATTTTGATTTGAACGACGCTGAGGAGTTATCGAATTGTTTGAGTTCGAATAACTTTTGTAATGATTATAGCTTCTTGACAGAAATTGGGAATTTGTTCTATTATTCTATAAATATCCCGAATTCGTACGAGAATTATTTTGTGAAAATGTTTCATGAGGATTAGCATTAAGTATCCCAATTCCATAGAAGCAATCTTAAGTTTTTCAATAGTTGTAATATTTTTTTTTTTAGCCAAGGATGTATAAAATATATCAGAGAGTTTTCTATCAATAGAACACTGAATTGTTTTTTTTTTTTTTAAATTTGAATAGTTACCTTATATAGTTTCTAAAGCTAATTTGTCATAAATTGTACGTGATTCTAGTTCAGTGATGAACTTACTGATGCTTCTTTTGTATTGTGTCTCGTACTGTTTTTATTAAGTCTTCATCTGGCGATGATGGCTCCAAAAATAAAATGTGTCTCTCTGACATCCTGGGTCGGGTCAAATTGTTGTAGTTACTCGATTCTTGTTACAAAGCGGCGTAGATCTCCTGTGATTCATTACAGTTCGGCAATTCTTTAATTTAACCCAGCATTTGGTTGAGGTGGGCTTCTGACAATTATGCAGCTGCCCTTTTTAAATTTTTTGCTTTTCACAGAATAAATCTGAACGAATTGGATTTTTGTTGTTGGTCTGTGGGAACTGTAGCGATATTTTCTCACTAAAATTTTTTTGAGGACTTTACTTAAGCGGATCTTGTATATTAAGGATTTAAGGTTGATCGGGATAAAACTAGTCGTATAGTTTTTACCCTTGTAAGTGTTCAAAACCCGTAAACTTTTAAGGACCCTTTTTTTGAAATCCTACCGTCTGCGAAAATTAAAAATTTGAACTATAAGTTAAGTTTTAAAAAAAATTTTTTTTTTATTTGTTAAAACTTTAATTATTTACAACGTTTTTATTTTTGAGAGCACCGACTTATTGATTTTAGGTCTTGAACTGAACTGATTCTCAAATCTAATTATCTGTGATCAAGCCTCGGTTTCCGAAAGCTTTTGATCTTCTGAGTGTGTTATTTTTAATTGAGTGAACTTTCTATTTGGAATGAGTGAGCTTTGTTTTTAATTTAGTAAAAAAGAGTTCTTTGTCTTATCTTGGTTACAGGTTTAGAGGAAACGCAATTTGAATGTGGCAAAGTGTGGGATCGTGCCGTTGGAATTTATCCGCGGCGCGTCAATAAATATTTAGTCTGGTATTAACATTAACTGTCCGCGCCAGGAGGGGCCACTTTCAATGATATTTGTTAACAGTCGAGAGCAGTTATGTCCAGATGAACTCTCATCTCGTTATCGTTCTGTTAACCCCCACCCCCACTCAGCTAGCATTAGTTTTAAGTAGAGTAAGTTAGTTACAATTACGAAGGCTACAAGTGAGGTTGATCATTGTTATAGTTGGTGTTAAAGTTCAAACAGCGAGTCGCCATTTACTTCAAGCAAATTCTACGGGTAGAAATCTGCCACCCTTCCAGTTCCTCATTTTGGTTCTTCGGCCGGATCGATCTACAATTTCCAGCAGCACCGGTTGATACTTATCCAAGATAAGTACGGTTTTACCATTTGCAAACGATAGCCATTTTGCGACTCCACGGTTTTTCTTCTCTATTTTTATTTTACAAATAAACGCATAGTAATCATATTTCAAATTAATTTATATTATAGGCGAGTATTTATTTACATATATTTAAACAAGTGTATGTGAGAAATACACAGACATAACAAAAGGGCCCTACGCAAGAAAGCATTTCCGGGCCTTACGAAATCAATACATTTAATACCACTTGCGTTTTTTTTTGTAAATTTGTTTCCTTATACATACATTCTATTTACAATACGTGCATGAAATTTATAAATTTTTCCGGGAGCTGCGAAATAAAAAATATGCAAAACTTGAGCAACCAATTCCACTTGGGAACAGTGGAAATATTCAACAGGTATTTCTTGTCTACAACCGAAAGTGCAAGTCGAAAACCAGAGAGCTAGTTCTTGCTCTCCCGCCCTGCTTTTCACCGCTCAAACGCCATGAAGTGAGCAAAGCAAAACGCCAACCGAGCTTCTGCCACCTAGTGCACCAACAACAGCAACTACTACGTCAACTACAACGGTCTCTGTCGCCAACAATGCAATAACGACTTCACTCTCTTCTTCTGCAGCGGGTAAAGCAACAGCACAACCAAGTGCAAAAATCGGGTCAAACGGCAAAAAACAAAGCTACGGTAGAAGAAATGACAATTCCGAAAGCGGGTTCGGCCATGCAGACAGGCATGGATCGCTACATTAATATTTCCAAGCGCAAGCTAACAACCCAAAAAAAATCCGACGGCAATATACCCAAAATAAACCGTACCAACAAAGGCCATGAAAATCTCGGGCCATTAAATGAAAATAGATTTTCCATTCTGGAGGAGCCTGAAACAGAGTCTGAAGAATTATCCCCAAAGATACTTAAGCCTCCACCTATCTTTGTTCGGGAGAAGATCTCCAACGTCCTAGTCAACAAAATAGTTGATCTTGTCGGAAAAATAGCTTTCATGTTATTCCGCTTATGAAAGGGAATATAAGCGAAACCAAACTTCAAACCAAAACAGAAGATGATTTCCAAGCAGTGTCGAAGTACTTAAACGATGTCAAAAAGAATTACTACACGTACCAGCTGAAAAGTTGCAAAGGCTTACAAGTTGTGCTCAAGAGAATAGAACCCGATGTGACCCCCTCCGAAATTATAGAGGCTTTAAAAGAAAACGGTTTTTGCGCAAAAAATGTTATAGACATTAAGAACAAAAACAAGAGGCCGCAACCACTTTTCAAGGTCGAGCTGGAGCCAGACAGCAGAACTTTGAAAAAAAACGCAGTGCACCCGATCTACACAGTAGCTTGGAATACGGAATACAGGGCTTACTCCACCCTCAGGTCAGTTTGTGTAGCTTGTGGAAGCTGCCACGGCTCCGAACCCTGCCCTGCCAGCAAGGAAGACTCTCTCACTAAAAAGTGTGTAAACTGCCAAGGAAACCACACAGCAAACTACAGAGACTGTCCATTTCCTACCCCAGTGCTCTAAGATCAGGCACAGTTCACATAGAGCCGAAAATTGATAACATACAGCAGGCCATGGGACTGCCACAAAGTAGCATGGAAACTATGATGATAAATTTGCAACAAAATATGATGAAATTTATGTCCTTCATGGCCGAACAGTAATTCCCATAGGAGACTCTTCAGGCAGCTGGGCCAGAAGCGACATAGGCAGAGCTCGTACATTAGCTTTACGCCTTCGAAATGTTTTTCAGCCAAACCATGCAAATAATTTATTCTCACTACCTTCGCCGTCAATTCGAATTGGAACTGAGACGGCGCCAACCAAACGAAGTTGCAAAAGTCATCAGCGAGCAATTAAAAATAAAAAGGCCCCAGGCGGTGATCTAATAACTCCTAAGATGCTCATTGAACTCCCAAACTGTGGACTTAAGGTAATTTGTAAACTCTTTAACGGGATTTCACGACTTGGCTACTTCCCAAGAAAATCGAAAAAAGTCACAAAAGACACAATAACAGCTTCATACAGACCGATTAGCTTACACTCGTGTCTGTCAAAATAGCCAGAAAAATGCCTTTTGACGCGCACATCAAATTCGCTTTCGAGAAAGCCATGGAACAATAGAGCAAGTCAACAGATTCGGGCTTGAATCACACCGTTTCCGTTCAGGCGGCCAGGCTCTGCCACTGCTCTGAAGCCACTGCTTACGTTTTGCCTGAACTGGCTTGAAAGCTTCCGTCGTACCCAATTCCACGAGATGCGCTGGTTGATTTACCGGCCATTCCCCTACCTGATCCAACATTTTAGAGAGTTCCGTGTTAATGAGCGGCACGCGCACCAACATTTGCGGCTCTCTCCAGATAACCGAAACGAGTGACAGGGTCTTAGAAAAGCTTCTCACCACGTTTTGGGAGGTAGAGAATATACCAACTGAGAGGGTAAAGAATTTCGATTTCTATTGCGATAGCAATTTTCTCCATACCACCACTAGGGACGCAAGCGGGAGTTACGTGGTAACTATATCGTTTCGTGAACCCGCAAATTTTGGATCGAAATTGGGGCACCGCGATCTATTGTCCTAGCTCTTTTTCTTAAGAACAAAAGCCGTTTGAAAAGAGACTTTACACTAAAAGAGCAAAATGACTCAGTCAGTCAAGAGTATTTGGATCTGGGTCACATGAGAGAAGTTCCCCAGTCTTACGATACTCCAATCTATTATCTTCCAGCAATTACGAGCTAAAAACCGTAATTTTTTGGGTCAACTGTGCACCGTTTCTGGCACAACGCGTACTCCAACAACTTCCCTAAAGCAACCAATATAATTCGGCATTTTATGTACGTAGACGACGTTCTGGCAGGGGCCAATTCCATACAAGTGGCTCGACTTGCTATCAGCGAGCTTTACCACGCTTTTAACCTCGTCGGGTTCCTGTTGAGAAAGTGGCTAGTCAGAAGAGCATACTCAAAGATACGAGCACCTACTCCGAAAGCACGGCCAAAACATTTGTTCGGTGGAATGCAACCTCGGATGTCTTAAATTGTGTTCCACCGCTAGTTTCGATGGAATCTACTTATACGAAGAGAGACGTTCTTTTCCAAATCGCGAAACGTTTTGACCCAACCGGATGGCTGTCCCCGTTTATTGTCCGCTCAAAAATCTTTATGCAATGAAAACATCCCCACAGAAATGAATCAAAGATCAAAAATTTTTTGCGCTGCTATTCCAAACTCAAGCAGATCCGTGTTCCGAGGGGGGTTGGTTTCCAACCAGAGGTGATGGTAGAGCATCATGGTTTATGTGATGGTTCGAGCTGTGTGGGGCATTGTTGTTGTCAGAAATGATCTCAGCTATTCTTCCGAATATGCCAATTTCCAATTCCGACATTTTCTGCTGGACTGATTCCACCATCGTCCTCGCGTGTTTGAGCAAACTGGCATGCCACTAGACCACTTTTGTATCTAACCGAGTGACCAAGATTACTCAGGTGACGAGCGCTGAACATTGGGCGTATGTGCGATCCGAGCACAATTCCGCGGACCTAACCAGCCGAGGCGTTTTGCTGCGGGAGCTGGTTCATAGCCAACACTGGTGGGAAGGACCGGACTGGTTACAACAGCCAAAAGGCAAGTGGCCAACACTGGGGCTTCCGACTCCAGTTACAAAGGCCCTATCCGACTATTTTCTGGAACGATTCTCCAAGTTGGACAAAGCTCTGCGGGTCCTTACGGTCGTGTTACGGTTCATTCAACGCTGACGCAAGATGCCGAAGGGCCAGCTGACCGGCCTACAAAGGCGGAGGTACGAGAAGCTGAAAGAGCTCCTATTCTATATGCTCAACGTGAGGAATATATCCAAGAGCTTAAATTCCTAAACGATACGTGTCAAATTCCAGTGTCCGGCCCGATAGCTGACCTGTTTTCTAGACCAGCACGGCCTGTTAAGAGCATGTGGTCCGTCCACAAGCTTGTACTTCTTCCTATGGAGGTAAAGGCAACCTCTATACTTACAAAATAGTGCCTTTTGTACTCATGCTTCAAAATTCGTTCACAATTGAAACTAAATGCACTTATCATTATTTATTTTATATTAAAGCATTAAAGCTATGGCTCCACGTCCTCACAGCACCCAAACTCTGGACGACACACGTTCCTGAGGATACTCGATCCTACCGCTGCCGAGTCTTTCGGGGAATCTGAGGCTCTGCACTGAGAAGCAGCTCCGCGCCGTTATCATCAACAAGTATTGTGCTAATTTCCTGGCACACCAGCATTCCGAAGGAGTATGTCGCAGGGGAGACGCGTGCTAAAAGTATGGGCAGGACCACCACACGTTGCTCCACATGCGCAAGTCTTCCTTAGGTTAACTTGCCTAAGTTTAAGTAGAGTTAAGTAGAGTTATTTAAGAGTTATTTAACCAGCGAGTCGCCATTTACTTCAAGCAAATTCTACGTTTTGAAATCCGCCACTCATTCCAGTTCCTCATTAACAATGGAAATTTCTCAGAGCCTTCTGTGTTTAAAAAATGATTACAATAACTGGTTTCAAGTTTTGTTTCCTTGTGATAGGGGTGTCTCAAAAGTAAGATCTAATGTGTGGAAAGGGTGTTTAGGTGTATAGGCATATGCATATCGTGTGCGGGTGTATGTGTAGATGTGCATATGTCACTCCCCCAACCTTAGAATTTGGCCTCTCCTCAGGGCGATAGTTATGGGTATAATATGTTTTCTTGTATGGGTGCATTTAAAATGTCATTAACAACTTCAATGGGTATTATTTAAAAAACATTATTATATTTAGTGTGTGTTTCTATTATTTCTGTAAAATAATACAAAAGAGTATTACATTTTATGGTGACCCTGACGCGATAGCAGTAAAGTTCTCGAGTTGTTTGCTGCTGCCGCCAAATGGATGAAAAAGAAAGTTGCAATTATCGAGTCGGCCAAACAGGTATTCAGTGCTAAAGTTGAAATTTAATCTGTGGCGTTTTGTCAATTGTGTTTTGGCCCATCTTTCAACTTTTTGCATTCTTGTAAAAATCGGTAGATAGTGAGCATTCTAACCAAGAAATAAAAATTTGCGTGTACTAACAACCAAAATTCAGCAATAAATATAATATATTTTGAATTATATGTGAATCGCTTTGGCCCACAAACAAGCAGATAAAATACTCGTCGTCGACGCAATTAGTGCAAACTTAATTCCACAAATTTTCGTCGTAGTGAGCACCAATTTAGGGTATAAATAAAACAGCTGGAAAAAAGGGCAAATTGTTAAAAGTGTAGTTCTCAAAAATTAGCAGCAAAACTTTCGGCCGGAGTTTGTCTGAACATTTTCCCGCGCTTATCAGAATTTTCCCGCGTTTTTCCAATTTTCCAGCGCTTTTCATAATTTTTGCGCGCCTTTCGGCATCAGGCTTACATATTCGTTGTCTTAGTTATCGGTCAGTGTATCATTCTCCGTTATCATTTGCCTAAGAAGAGCCGCTAGCCGCGTACACATACACACGCAATCTTTGGTCGTTTTTGTTCTCGATCGCTGCAGCAGTGCAATTTTCAGTCTGCTTAAAAGTTTGCTCGTTTTTTTCGGTACGCTTGAGCTTGAGCGTTAGCTCCCCTAATATGCGTGCGGCATATTACTGTCGCAGGTTTTATATAAAAAATATAAAAACCCTTTTAGATATTTTTCGCTGTACTTCTCTCGGCACTTAGCTCCCCTACACTGTGGGCGATTGGAATATTACTCGTTGATTTTTTTATTAGATTTTTAACAAATAAATAATTTAATAAAATAAATATATAGGAGATCGATACATTATGGAATTCTGTTTTCTTCAGCGCAACGACTCGCATTGATTTCTCCGCACGGGCGTCTGTTCAGTTTCCCAGGCTTTCTTGAACTGCCTTCCTTTCGCTCATTATTGTCTACCTCTCATTGCGCCACGCTCAGCAGGAATTTCGTGTTAATTAGTTTCACTAAGGATTGGCATTAAACTTCATTTCTCATTAATTTCTAGTACATCATTTGACTTCTTTTCTTAGGATACTTAACTCAAATTTCAACACAAATTTTCTTTCGTGTCTTCAAATGTAAGTTTGGTGGGATACCCTTTCACAATTTCTCTTAGAGTACAAGCTCTCTTCCGCACAAACTCAACAATTTGGATATCAATCAGACATTAGCTTAGCAGGTTAACCTTTAATATGACATTAAGAGTACAAGCTCTCTTCTGCTCAACCTAAATCGTCTGGCTACTAATCCTCAGGCTATTCACATTAAAGTAGAGTACACCGCTCTGGATACCAATTTTCAAATCATCAAAAGTTAGTTCAGCAGGCTATTCACATTACAATTTGAGTACACTGCTCTCTTCTACATAAACTCAACCATTTGGATACCAATTTTCTCATACCAGAGTCTGACCATAACCAAAACTTAAACTAAGTCTTTGTATGTGATTCCACCTGTGCCTCTCTTAGGTCTTATTGGTTTGTCTCTCTCGCCTTCGTCAAACTCTTCAATCAACTCAATAGCCTCCCGCTCATCAGGTAGACTGCGTACACTATAATGTGGATACTTATACATCCGCTTTGTAGTTAATGACTTTAACAAACATCGATCACCATCAAGCAATTCTACAATAACAAATGGTCCTTTAAATGTTGGATCTAATTTAGTTTGGTGTCGCTCCTCACTTTTCAATAAAACATGATCGCCAACCTTATGTTTTACAACTCGGGCATGCTTCTTATCAACTCTTTCTTTCTCATACATTGCTTTCTTATCAATGTTGTTTTTAGCATTTTCTCTAGCTTTCTCGAGATCTATTCGCATGTCTTCATTGATGGTCAACATTCCCATTGGCCTCGCCTCTTTCCCTATCAACAATTCTAAAGCACTACGCTTAGTCTCTTGGTTTGTGGTGCAATTTATTGCAAATTGAACTTCGCCTAACGCCTCTTGCCACGAACGCTCGCTAGTCTCCACCGCCGTTAACATGCCTTTGAGCACACTCATCACCCGCTCTACCTGCCCATTGCTCTGCTTGCACCTGTCGCTATCACATGTAAATCTATTTTATTCGTGAAACAAAACTTACGAAACTCGCTACTTGTGAAGCATCTTCCCTGATCAGCTATAATCCTGCTGGGAACACCAAATATCGATATCGCGCACTTCACAGACTGTATGCAACTTGCAGTATCTAAATTCCATGTATGGTAAAAGTAGACAAACTTTGTGAATGCGTCGATTTGAACAATGATGTATTCCTTCTCGACCTTTTTTCCACTTAATTTACCACTTATGTCGATATTAAAAGTATGCCACGGTATCTCAACTTTGGGTTTGGGGTGCATATGTAATTGTGTTTTACCTGACTATGATTTCGACAATTTATACGTCACGCAATTTTCAACAAACTTTCTAACATATATCGACATATTATCAAACCAGAACTGCTCGTAGACCTTATCTAGAGTATTTGCAAGCCTAAATGCATTATGGCTTCGTGAATGTAGTTAATAACAGACCATCTGAACGCACTCGGAACAACGGGCAAACATCGAGTCTTTCCATTTCTTTGAATATTGCGATGCAACAAACTTTTTCTAATTTCGTAGATGTTTGCTAGCTCTTTCTGCATTTCGTCACTATTCAATTCGGTATTTTGATCACGCTGCTGTTCAGATAGAAGCCAGTTGTGAGTTATAGTCAACTCGTACTTCCACAACTTTGCTTGCATTTGCCTGCATAAGCAATCAACATGAGCCATTTAGCTCCCCTTTCTGTATTTACCTTAAATTCGAAGGCTGCATGAATGACCACCATCGATGCACCCGCAGGGTTAATACTGCTTTTTCACGGCTCGCTCTAATGGAATTACAATCTGTATAAACGGTGAATTTTCTACCGCTTAGGTAATGCCGGAAGTGTTTGATAGCATTATACAGCGCCAATTTTTCGAGCTCGTATGAGTGGTATTTGGATTCTGCCAACGTGTGCATACTGTAGTATTCGACTACCCTGCGCTTGCCATCCACCTTGTGTATTAACATAGCGCCATACCGATTTGCAATTCGACTGGAAACTTGGGATCGAATATAATCAACACAGGGTCACTAGTTAGCACCTTAATGATTTTTTGAAGAATTTCCTCATGCTGCTCTTTCCACTCGAATGCATTTGACTTTGAAGTTAATTGATTAGCGGCTTCATTACTTCTGAAAATCTAGGTACTAATTGCTTGAAATATGATGATAATCCTATAAACTGTCTAATCTGTGTGACTGAAGCTGGCTTAGGTAGTTGAGTTAGTGCTTAGATTTTTCGAGGGTTGGGATTTAGCTCACCGTCCTTGATTAGAAAACCCAAGTATTCTATCTCTGTGTGTAGAAACTGACATTTCTTTACATTGAAAGAAAACCCCGACTTTGACAACACACTCAACACTGCCTCTAATCTCTCGAATGCTTCATCTATGGAGTTCGAAACAATTAGCACATCATCGATATAGACTACTGCATACGTATTGACTAAATCCCCCAAGGCTCGAACTATGGCGCGCCGAAAGACCGATGAGGCGTTCTTCAGTCCAAACGGCATTGCTAGAAATTCATATTGACCCTCAGGGGTCTGCGATTAATGGTAAGGGGTACCTATCTAACATAGTCTGTCACTCCCGTCTTTCTTTTTAACTAGTAACATTGGGCTAGCAACGGAGAACTGCTCGGTCGTATTACATTTGCTTCTAACATTTGCTGAATTTTGTCCCTAACTATCTGCTTCTCGATTTCGCTAAGGCCATACGGTCGTCTTTGAACCGTTTGTTCCTATCCAGCAAACGGATTGTCCAATTATCATATAATATTTGAGACACTTATTATCTACTACGTGGAACAACAATTCGAAATTAAATTCTGAAATTTGTACGGTAGACAGAATGTATGGTGCTCTTGACAATATTGTCGCCAATGCCTCTTAAAACTACCAAATTATGACATCTTTTGCCGCCTAACTTCTAGCTTGTTGTTTCTTTTACTAACGAGCATTAGGAACCCAAATCAAAGACAAATGGAAACCGCTCACCGAATTGTATTGCAAGTCCGTTAGGCTGAAGAATCGCGCACATGTCCACTCTTCTCTCGCTGCTTTTACTCGCTGCTGCTGGTCCCTTCGTGAACACTGATGCGATGTGTCCAACGTTGCCACAAAACGACTCCTTACACGATATTGAAAAATTCAATCATTTAATTTCGTGTTTAGCTGGAGACGCTTTAGGAACATTTAGGGTCTTTCAAGTCACTGCGGAAAATTATCTTAAAGCCCTTGCTAGCCTGAAGTGGGTGTACGATCTTGATTTTTTTTGACAACATATCGACACTGTTTAATTTACAAAAAAATGTCCAAGCCTTCAGCTACAGCCTTGAGACCCATCATCGACACGGTCACCGAATTGTATAACTCCGTGCAGTCTATTGCAGATGATAGACGCGTTACTAATGCTATTTTAATACATCTGGTAATGCGAAAGGTCAATGCAGGAACTAAAAATGGGAAGAACAGTTAGATAATACTTCGCTTCCTCTTTGGAACGTATGGTAGCGGAAGAGGCTTCCAAGCCGAAAACTGTTCAGCAGACCCAATATAACCCTAAGAATGGAAATATAACTTTTTCGTTTGTCGCTGCTAGGAACGACTCTGTTCAATGCGTGTATTGCAACTCAGCTGAACATCAGATTGGAAACTGCTTTTCCTTCGCAGGCCTAACAGTTCAGCAAAGATTCGATTTCGCTAAAAGAGCAGCCTTTTGCATTAACTGCTTAAGAAAGGGTCACGCGGTGCCTGCAAATCGAACAGATGTAGAGTGTGCCTTAAACACAAATCTCGTGTTGCCACTCCCTTCTCAGCCCACGCTCATGCAGGAGACTCTATCCACTTCGACTCCATCGGATCGAGTCATTACTTCAACTGATTTTGTGAGCGATCAAACCAAAAGTGGCGAGTTTGTATTAGCTCAAGCGTTGCTCTACTCTTGTTTTGATCACGCTGCTGTTCAGATAGAAGCCAGTTGTGAGTTATAGTCAACTCGTACTTCCACAACTTTGCTTGCATTTGCCTGCATAAGCAATCAACATGAGCCATTTAGCTCCCCTTTCTGTATTTTACCTTAAATTCGAAGGGCTGCATGAATGACCACCATCGATGCACCCGCAGGGTTAATACTGCTTTTTCACGGCTCGCTCTAATGGAATTACAATCTGTGTAAACGGTGAATTTTCTACCGCTTAGGTAATGCCGGAAGTGTTTGATAGCATTATACAGCGCCAATTTTTCGAGCTCGTATGAGTGCTATTTGGATTCTGCCAACGTGGTGCATACTGTAGTATTCGACTACCCTGCGCTTGCCATCCACCTTGTGTATTAACATAGCGCCATACCGATTTGCGCTCGCATCCGTGTGCAATTCGACTGGAAACTTGGGATCGAATATAATCAAAACAGGGTCACTAGTTAGCACCTTAATGATTTTTTGAAGAATTTCCTCATGCTGCTCTTTCCACTCGAATGCATTTGACTTTGAAGTTAATTGATTAGCGGCTTCATTACTTCTGAAAATCTAGGTACTAATTGCTTGAAATATGATGATAATCCTATAAACTGTCTAATCTGTGTGACTGAAGCTGGCTTAGGTAGTTGAGTTAGTGCTTAGATTTTTCGAGGGTTGGGATTTAGCTCACCGTCCTTGATTAGAAAACCCAAGTATTCTATCTCTGTGTGTAGAAACTGACATTTCTTTACATTGAAAGAAAACCCCGACTTTGACAACACACTCAACACTGCCTCTAATCTCTCGAATGCTTCATCTATGGAGTTCGAAACAATTAACAATACGTATTGACTAAATCCCCCAAGGCTCGAACTATGGCGCGCCGAAAGACCGATGAGGCGTTCTTCAGTCCAAACGGCATTGCTAGAAATTCATATTGACCCTCAGGGGTCTGCGAATAATGGTAAGGGGTACCTATCTAACATAGTCTGTCACTCCCGTCTTTCTTTTTAACTAGTAACATTGGGCTAGCAAACGGAGAACTGCTCGGTCGTATTACATTTGCTTCTAACATTTGCTGAATTGTGTCCCTAACTATCTGCTTCTCGATTTCGCTAAGGCCATACGGTCGTCTTTGAACCGTTTTGTTCCTATCCAGCAAACGGATTGTCCAATTATCATATCATATTTGAGACACTTATTATCTACTACGTGGAACAACAATTCGAAATTAAATTCTGAAATTTGTACGGTAGACAGAATGTATGGAGCTCTTGACAATATTGTCGCCAATGCCTCTTAAAACTACCAAATTATGACATCTTTTGCCGCCTAACTTCTAGCTTGTTGTTTCTTTTACTAACGAGCATTAGGAACCCAAATCAAAGACAAATGGAAACCGCTCACCGAATTGTATTGCAAGTCCGTTAGGCTGAAGAATCGCGCACATGTCCACTCTTCTCTCGCTGCTTTTACTCGCTGCTGCTGGTCCCTTCGTGAACACTGATGCGATGTGTCCAACGTTGCCACAAAACGACTCCTTACACGATATTGAAAAATTCAATCATTTAATTTCGTGTTTAGCTGGAGACGCTTTAGGAACATTTAGGGTCTTTCAAGTCACTGCCGAAAATTATCTTAAAGCCCTTGCTAGCCTGAAGTGGGTGTACGATCTTGATTTTTTTTGACAACATATCGACACTGTTTAATTTACAAAAAAATTTCCAAGCCTTCAGCTACAGCCTTGAGAACCATCATCGACACGGTCACCGAATTGTATAACTCCTTGCAGTCTATTGCAGATGATAGACGCGTTACTAATGCTATTTTAATAAATCTGGTAATGCGAAAGGTCAATGCAGGAACTAAAAATGGGAAGAACAGTTAGATTATACTTCGCTTCCTCTTTGGAACGTATGGTAGCGGAAGAGGCTTCCAAGCCGAAAACTGTTCAGCAGACCCAATATAACCCTAAGAATGGAAATATGACTTTTTCGTTTGTCGCTGCTAGGAACGACTCTGTTCAATGCGTGTATTGCACTCAGCTGAACATCAGATTGGAAACTGCTTTTCCTTCGCAGGCCTAACAGTTCAGCAAAGATTCGATTTCGCTAAAAGAGCAGCCTTTTGCATTAACTGCTTAAGAAAGGGTCACGCGGTGCCTGCAAATCGAACAGATGTAGAGTGTGCCTTAAACACAAATCTCGTGTTGCCACTCCCTTCTCAGCCCACGCTCATGCAGGAGACTCTATCCACTTCGACTCCATCGGATCGAGTCATTACTTCAACTGATTTTGTGAGCGATCAAACCAAAAGTGGCGAGTTTGTATTAGCTCAAGCGTTGCTCTACTCTTGTTCACAAATAAATTACAAGAGAGTACGTGTTCATGAGCTTGCGCGGCATTGGTAAAACTAATGCCCAAGCCACAAAAAAATACACACGAATGTGAAGTTGTGAGTAGGGAACAGCCAGTTGTCGTCCGATTTTTGGACCATGAAAATATTTTTGGTTATCTCCGGATCAAGCGGTTAACACCAGCGGGTTGAGGGTGCCTGAAAATATTCAGTTTGCAGATCCATTCTTCTTCAAGCCCCAAAAAATAGATATGCTTATCGGCGCTGATACGTTCTTTGAACTGTTATCTATTGGCCATATAAAGCAGGGGCCTGAACTCCCCATCTTACGAAAAACAGTTCTCAGCTGGATAGTGTCAGGGAGATGTGCCTCTGAAAATAATGTAAGGGCTGAAAAAATGGTACATCTCAGCTGCCAGGAGGAAGCGTTGGAGTCAATTGACACAACCCTGCAGAAATTTTGGTCTGTGGAGGACTTGCCGCCCAAGGCTAAAGTACATGTTTCGGTTTAGGTTGCATAAGTTTGCCCTTGCGGCCGACGTCAAAAGTATGTATCGCCAAGTGATGGTGGACGAAGCTGATCAAAACTTCCAGCTCATAGTATGGAGACGAGATCCTTCTGAGTCCCTGAAAATCTTTAAGTTAAACACTGTTACATATGGAACTTCGCCTCGTTTAATGCGGTTGAGCTTGAGTGTCGATTAGAGATTCTAAATACGCACATTGAAATAGAAGTGAAAGATACAAAAGATGTAAGCCGCCAAGAGTTGGAAGTGGGGGCCGTAATGACAAAGTCATTGCTGATTTCGATTTTAAACAAGTGAAAAAAGAAATAATATCGAGAAATCCGCTCCGCCAGCAAATCACCCGCCACAATGCCATCTACCCAGCGTTGCTCTCCCAACTTTTAGCGAAAACCACTCTGAATTTAAAAATTTTATAAGCCTTTTCGAAACTTTCGTTGACAAAGATGATACTGTACACGATATTGAAAAATTCGATCATTTAATTTCGTGTTTAGCTGGAGACGCTTTAGGAACAGGGCCTTTCAAGTGATTGTCTTATTTTTTCAGACAGCATATCGAACCTTTTTAATTTGCAAAAAATTTCCCAGCCTTCAGCTACAGCCTTGAGAACCCTCATCGACACGGTCACAGCCTTGTATGACTCCTTGCTGACTACTGGGGATGATAGACGCATTACTAATGATAATGATAATGGTAATGATCAAGGTCAATGCCGGAACTAAAAGAAAATGGGAAGAACAGTTAGATTATACTTCGCATCCACTTTGGAGCGAATGTGAGGCGGTCCTTAACAGGCGATACCAACACATGGTAGCGGAAGAGGCTTTCAAGCCCCAACTGTTCAGCAGACCCTATCTAACCGTAAGAAGAATGTCGCTGCCAGGAACGACTCTGTTCAATGCGTGTATTGCAACTTTCAAATTGGAAACTAAGCTTCCTTCGCAGCATTAACAGTTCAGCAAAGATTCGATTTTGCTAAAAGAGCATCTTTATGCATTAATTGCTTAAGAAATGTCACAGGTCAAAAAATGCAAATCGAACATATGTAGAGTGTGCAATTCCTCACATCACACTTTGCTACACATATATTCCCCAAACACAAATCTCGCGATGCCACCCCTTCTCAGCCCACGCTCATGCAGGAGTCTCCATCATGTATGTTTCGCATGTTTTGCATGCGAATGCATCGGATCGAGTCATTCTTGCCACTGCTGTTGTCAGCGTCTAAACCAAAAGTGGCGAGTTTGTATTAGCCCGAGCTTTGCTCGACTCTGGTTCACAAATAAATTTTGTGACCGATAAGCTCGATCAGAGGATCAAAATTACAAGAGAGGACGTGTGCATGAGCTTGCGAGGCATTGGTGGAACTAATGACCAAGCCAAAAAAAAAATACACACGATAGGGAACAGCCAGTTAACGTACCCTTTTTGGATTATGAAAAATATTTCTGGCTATCATCCAGATCTAGCGGTGAACATCAGCGAGTGGAGTGTGCCTGAAAATATTCAGTTGGCAGATCCATTCTTCTTCAAGCCCCAAAAATAGATATGCTTATCGGCGCTGATACGTTCTTTGAACTTTTATCTATTGGCCATATAAAGCAGGGGCCTGAACTCCCCATCTTACAAAAAACAGTTCTCGGCTGGATAGAGTCAGGGAGATGTGCCTCTAAAAATAATGTAAAGACTGAAAGAATGGTACATCTCAGCTGCCAGGAGGAAGCGCTGGAGTCAATTGAGTCAATTGGTCAATTGGTCAATTGGTCTGTGGAGGACTTGCCGCCCCAGGCTAAAGTCCATACTCCTGAGCAACAACTCTGTCAACAACACTTTGAGAAAATACTCAAAGATTGTCGTCCGGTAGATTTTCGGTTTGTTTGCATTGCTAGAAATTCATATTGACCCTCAGGGGTCTGCGAATAATGGTAAGGGGTACCTATCTAACATAGTCTGTCACTCCCGTCTTTCTTTTTAACTAGTAACATTGGGCTAGCAAACGGAGAACTGCTCGGTCGTATTACATTTGCTTCTAACATTTGCTGAATTTTGTCCCTAACTATCTGCTTCTCGATTTCGCTAAGGCCATACGGTCGTCTTTGAACCGTTTTGTTCCTATCCAGCAAACGGATTGTCCAATTATCATATCATATTTGAGACACTTATTATCTACTACGTGGAACAACAATTCGAAATTAAATTCTGAAATTTGTACGGTAGACAGAATGTATGGTGCTCTTGACAATATTGTCGCCAATGCCTCTTAAAACTACCAAATTATGACATCTTTTGCCGCCTAACTTCTAGCTTGTTGTTTCTTTTACTAACGAGCATTAGGAACCCAAATCAAAGACAAATGGAAACCGCTCACCGAATTGTATTGCAAGTCCGTTAGGCTGAAGAATCGCGCACATGTCCACTCTTCTCTCGCTGCTTTTACTCGCTGCTGCTGGTCCCTTCGTGAACACTGATGCGATGTGTCCAACGTTGCCACAAAACGACTCCTTACACGATATTGAAAAATTCAATCATTTAATTTCGCGTTTAGCTGGAGACGCTTTAGGAACATTTAGGGTCTTTCAAGTCACTGCGGAAAATTATCTTAAAGCCCTTGCTAGCCTGAAGTGGGTGTACGATCTTGATTTTTTTTGACAACATATCGACACTGTTTAATTTACAAAAAAAATTTCCAAGCCTTCAGCTACACCCTTGAGAACCATCATCGACACGGTCACCGAATTGTATAACTCCTTGCAGTCTATTGCAGATGATAGACGCGTTACTAATGCTATTTTAATACATCTGGTAATGCGAAAGGGCAATGCAGGAACTAAAAATGGGAAGAACAGTTAGATTATACTTCGCTTCCTCTTTGGAACGTATGGTAGCGGAAGAGGCTTCCAAGCCGAAAACTGTTCAGCAGACCCAATATAACCCTAAGAATGGAAATATGACTTTTTCGTTTGTCGCTGCTAGGAACGACTCTGTTCAATGCGTGTATTGCAACTCAGCTGAACATCAGATTGGAAACTGCTTTTCCTTCGCAGGCCTAACAGTTCAGCAAAGATTCGATTTCGCTAAAAGAGCAGCCTTTTGCATTAACTGCTTAAGAAAGGGTCACGCGGTGCCTGCAAATCAAACAGATGTAGAGTGTGCCTTAAACACAAATCTCGTGTTGCCACTCCCTTCTCAGCCCACGCTCATGCAGGAGACTCTATCCACTTCGACTCCATCGGATCGAGTCATTACTTCAACTGATTTTGTGAGCGATCAAACCAAAAGTGGCGAGTTTGTATTAGCTCAAGCGTTGCTCTACTCTTGTTCACAAATAAATTACAAGAGAGTACGTGTTCATGAGCTTGCGCGGCATTGGTAAAACTAATGCCCAAGCCACAAAAAAATACACACGAATGTGAAGTTGTGAGTAGGGAACAGCCAGTTGTCGTCCGATTTTTGGACCATGAAAAATATTTTTGGTTATCTCCGGATCAAGCGGTTAACACCAGCGGGTTGAGGGTGCCTGAAAATATTCAGTTTGCAGATCCATTCTTCTTCAAGCCCCAAAAAATAGATATGCTTATCGGCGCTGATACGTTCTTTGAACTGTTATCTATTGGCCATATAAAGCAGGGGCCTGAACTCCCCATCTTACGAAAAACAGTTCTCGGCTGGATAGTGTCAGGGAGATGTGCCTCTGAAAATAATGTAAGGGCTGAAAAAATGGTACATCTCAGCTGCCAGGAGGAAGCGTTGGAGTCAATTGACACAACCCTGCAGAAATTTTGGTCTGTGGAGGACTTGCCGGTTTAGGTTGCATAAGTTTGCCCTTGCGGCCGACGTCAAAAGTATGTATCGCCAAGTGATGGTGGACGAAGCTGATCAAAACTTCCAGCTCATAGTATGGAGACGAGATCCTTCTGAGTCCCTGAAAATCTTTAAGTTAAACACTGTTACATATGGAACTTCGCCTCGTTTAATGCGGTTGAGCTTGAGTGTCGATTAGAGATTCTAAATACGCACATTGAAAATGCTTCACTTTTGCAAAACCAAATAGAAGTGAAAGATACAAAAGATGTAAGCCGCCAAGAGTTGGAAGTGGGGGCCGTAATGACAAAGTCATTGCTGATTTCGATTTTAAACAAGTGAAAAAAGAAATAATATCGAGAAATCCGCTCCGCCAGCAAATCACCCCCTACCCAGCGTT
>NW_026453453.1:0-25838 GCF_025200985.1 Drosophila gunungcola
GCGACGACTCACGAAACCTTTGAAATGCCAACAAGAACGCATCAGTGGTTAGGTCAGACACTAATTCTAAGTGGACCGCTTTGGACGCAAAACAGACGAACAAGGCCACGTACGACTTGTACGGTGGCTTACCACGGATACGATACGTTGTGCTGAAGGGACCACAAAAATCAACGCCACAAATATTGAACGGGCGGAGAGCTCGAAGTCTATCTGCTGGCAAGTTTCCCATAATTTGCGTCAAAAGTTGCGGCTTACAGCGAAAGCAGCGCATGCACGACCGAACTGTTCGTCGGCAGACTTCTTGAGCATTAACTAGCCAGATTTTCTCGCGCAGACGACTTACGAGAGCTCGTGGGCCAGCGTGACAGTTCGTAACGTGCAGGTATGACACATAGGATCTGACGAACTGTGAGCTTTTAGACAGCAACAACGGGAATTTGGCTTCGTACGGGATAGGAGCATTCAATAACCGACCCCCAACTCGTAGCAATGTCGAGGAGCACCAATCCGATTTATTTTCCTGAAGAAAAGGGTTTAACTTTTGAATATTCGTTGCTACCGGTTTATTCTTCCGAATTTTACTTATGTCGTCCCTGAACTCGTGAAATTGGACAACTTCGACAATTTTATCAAAAGCGAAATCCATTTCTCTTGGCGAAATACTTTTTTCAAAGGGCTTCGACACCTTTCTGCACCTTTGAATAAAACGAAAAACCCACACGAAAACTCTCAGAAGCTTCAGGTGCGACGAAAAAGACTCTATTTTCTGAAGCACATAATTTGGCTCTGGGCTGACTACGAGAGCTATTGCCGATTTGCGTAGCTCCATCGACATTACATCAGCCGGCAGTTCGAAATGTTTATTTACAGGCCAATTATTTTCTGAGTCTAGCAAGAACGAAGGCCCACCGAACCAAATGGACGTTGTAAGCTCCTCTACGTCACATCCTCGGGACACTATATCTGCTGGGTTGACTTTCGTGGGAACGTGTCTCCAAATTGCTTTCTCCGACCACTCCTGAATTTCTGCGACCCGGTTCGAAACAAAAACCGACAACGACGAGGGATGGGTTTTAATCCAGTGTAAAGTGATCTCGGAGTCTGTCCACAGGAAAACATTCTCAATGGGAGAATTTAGCAATGGCCTGACACGATTATAGAGATCTGCTAAAAGGTGAGCTGCACACAGCTCAAGGCGAGGCAAAGTTTTCGTCTTGAGGGGAGCTACTTTCGATTTGGCGGTCAATAAAGACACTTTCAAACCTTCAGCAGTTTGAGTCCGAATGTAGATGCACGCTCCATACGCTCGCATGGAAGCGTCAGCGAAACCATGTATTTGAATCGGGACTTGTGGATCTGTGTTGACGAATCGCGATACCCAAATTTTAGGCAGCTGCAGAAGCGTCGCTTTAAACGTCTCCCACGACGTGAGCAACTGCATCGGTAGCGACTCGTCCCAATCTAATTTTCGAAGACACAGTTCCTGCAACAACATCTTTGCCTTTGTGACCAAAGGACACAAGAGGCCAAGTGGGTCGAAAAGTCGAGCAGTCACCGACAAAATATTTCGTTTTGTCGCGCGAAGATCCAGGAAAGAGTCATCCAACCGAAATTGAAAGTAATCTTTAACCGGTAACCAAACCACGCCAAGGGTCTTGGTTACGTCTGAGTCTGCCATAAGTGGCATTACAGCGCTATCAGATGCGGATAACTCTGGGCAGTTTGAAAACCACTTTGCCAATTCAAAGCCTGCCTCTTGCAAGACCTGAGAAACTTCGTCTCGAAGGCTTTGCAGGTCCTCAACGCACCCGGCGCCAGTCAACAAATCGTCAACATAAAAATCATTCTGAATAACCTTTGCGGCTTTTGGATGAGTTGCTTGCGCCATCTCTCCTAGCCGCATTAAACACCGAATCGCCAAAAAGGGTGCTGGCGAAGTTCCATATGTAACGGTGTTCAACTTAAAGATTTTCAGGGACTCAGAAGGATCTCGTCTCCATACTATGAGCTGGAAGTTACGATCAGCTTCGTCCTCCATCACTTGGCGATACATCTTTTTGACGTCGGCCGCAAGGGCAAACTTATGCAATCTAAACCGAAGCAGAGTCGAGTACAGCTCCTCTTGAATAGTTGGGCCTACCATCAAGATGTCATTCAACGCTACCTGCGTAGAAGTACGGCTCGATGCATCGAAAACTACTCTCAACTTAGTTGAAGTACTTTGTGGCCGTAAAACGCATTGGTGCGGAATGAAATAGTGCGGAGTATTCGGAATTTTGTCATTGGTGGAAGACATGTGGCCCAGTGAAACATATTCCTCCATGAATTCAATATACATCTTCTTCAGCGAAGGGTCCTTTGACAATTTCCTTTCTAGCGACAAAATCTACGTTTCGCAACTTCGTATGACGAACCAAGAGTATGTGGGTCAGATTTAAACGGCAAACGAACCGAAAATCTACCGGACGACAATCTTTGAGTATTTTTCTCAAAGTGTTGTTGACAGAGTTGTTGCTCAGGAGTATGGACTTTAGCCTTGGGCGGCAAGTCCTCCACAGACCAAAATTTCTGCAGGGTTGTGTCAATTGACTCCAACGCTTCCTCCTGGCAGCTGAGATGTACCATTTTTTCAGCGTTTTTATTATTTTCAGAGGCACATCTGCCTGACACTATCCAGCCGAGAACTGTCTTTTGTAGGATGTGGAATTCAGGCCCCTGCTTTATCTGGCCAATAGATAAAAGTTCAAAGAATGTTTCAGCGCCGATAAGCATATCTATTTTTTGGGGCTTGAAGAAGAATGGATCTGCCAACTGAATATTTTCAGGCACCCTCCACCCGCTGGTGTTCACCGCTTGATCCGGATGATAACCAGAAATATTTTTCATAATCCAAAAATCGGACGACAATTGGCTGTTCCCTACTCGCGACTTCACAATCGTGTGTATTTTTTTGTGGCTTGGGCATTAGTTCCACCAATGCCTCGCAAGCTCATGCACACGTCCTCTCTTGTAATTTTGAGCCTCTGAGCGAGCTCGTCGGTTACAAAGTTTAATTGTGAACCAGAGTCGAGCAACGCTCGAGCTAATACAAACTCGCCGCTTTTTGTTTGGACGCTCACAACAGCAGTTGCAAGAATGACTCGATCCGATGCATTCGCATGCAAAAATGCGAAGTGGATGGAGACTCCTGCATGAGCGTGGGCTGAGAAGGAGGTGGCAACGCGAGATTTGTGTTTGGGGCATATATATGTAGCAAAGTGTGATGTGAGGAATTGCACACTCTACATCTGTTCGATTTGCATTTTTTGACAGTGTGACCCTTTCTTAAACAGTTAATGCATAAGGGTGCTCTTTTAGCGAAATCGAATCTTTGCTGAACTGTCAGGGCTGCGAAGGAAGCGCAGTTTCCAATCTGATGTTCAGCTGAGTTGCAATACATGCATTGAACAGAGTCGTTCCTGGCAGCGACAAACGAAAAACTCCTATTTCCATTCTTCTTAGGGTTAGATTGGGCCTGCTGAACAGTTTTGGGCTTGGAAGCCTCTTCTGCTACCATGTGTTGGTATCGCCTGTTGAGGGCCGCCTCACATTCGCTCCAAAGTGGAAGCGAAGTATAATCTAACTGTTCTTCCCATTTTCTTTTAGTTCCTGCATCGACCTTGCTCATTACCATATGTATTAAAATGGCATTAGTAATGCGTCTAGCATCCCCAATAGACAGCAAGGAGTCATACAAGGCTGTGACCGTGTCGATGAGGGTTCTCAAGGCTGTAGCTGAAGGCTGGGAAATTTTTTGCAAATTAAAAAGTGTCGATATGTTGTCAAAAAAATAAGACAATCATTATCGTACACCCGCTTCAGGCTAGCAAGGGCTTTGGGATAATTTTCCGCAGTGACTTGGAAGGCCCTAACTGTTCCTAAAGCGTCTCCAGCTAAACACGAAATTAAATGATTGAATTTTTCAATATCGTGTAAAGTGTCATCTTTGTCAACGAAAGTTTCGAAAAGGCTTATAAAATTTTTAAATTCGGAGTGTTTTCCGCTAAAAGTTGGGAGTGCAACGCTCGGCAGACGGCATTGAGGCGGGCGATTTGCTGGCGGAGCGGATTTCTCGATATTATTTTGTTTGGACTTATTTAAAATTGAAATCAGCAATGACTTTGTCATTACGGCCCTCTCTTCCAACTCTTCGCGGTATACATCTTTTGTATCTTTCACTTCTATTTGGTTTTGCAAAAGTGAAGCATTTTCAATGTGCGTATTTAGAATCTCTAATCGACACTCAAGCTCGACCGGATTTATAGATAATTTAGCTTCTTTTAAGTGGCGATAAGTTCGGTTAATACTTTTCATGCAAACATCTCGTTCGATATCCTTAGTTGCCATTGCGTTTATTTGTATTTATTTGGTTGGTATCGAAGAGGTGTTAAATATTTATTTTTATTAAATTATTTTTTTTTTGTTAAATAATAAAATAAAAAAATCAAATTACACCGATCGCACACGGTGTAAGGGAGCTAAGTGCCGAGAGAATTACAGCGAAAAATCTAAATAGGGTTTTTATATTTTTTTTTATATAAACCCTGCGACAGTATATGCCGCACGTACGCACTGTAGGGGAGTTACCGCTCAAGCTTAAGCGTACCGAAAAAACGAACAAACGTTTAGGCAGACCGAAAATTGCACTGCTGCAGCGATCGAGAACGAAAACGACAAAAGATAACTCGAAATAGCGGCAGCGGTGTCGGTGTGCGTATGTATGTGTACGCGGCTAGCGGTTCTTCCTATGCAGATGCTAACGGAGAATGATACACTGACCGATAACTAAGGGCAACGAATATATAAGCCTGATGCCAAAATGCGCGCAAAATTATGAAAAGCGCGGAAAATTGGAAAAGCGCGGGAAAATTCTGAAAAGCGCGGGAAATGTTCGGACAAACTGCAGCGAAAGTTATTGCCGCTAATTTTCTGAGAGCTTTAATTTTTACAATTTGCACTTTTTTTTTTTTTTCCAGCTATTTTTATTTATACCATAATTGGTGCTCACTACGACGAAAGTTGGGGGAATTAAGTTCGCACTAATTGGGTCGACGACGAGTATTTTATTGCTTGTTCTTTGGCCAAAGCGATTCACATATAATTCGAAATAGATTATGTTTATTGTAGAATTTTGGTTGTTAGTACATGCAAATTTTTATTTCTTGGTTAGAATGCTCACTATCTACCGATTTTTACACGAATGCAAAAAGTTGAAAGATGGGCCAAAACACAATTGACAAAACGCCACAGATTAACTTTCAACTTTTGGCACTCTATACCTGGATGGCCGACTTGATAATTGCAAATTCCTTTTTGTCTTCCATTTGGCGGCAGCAGCAAATTGAGCAATTAAAATTGCCGAAACGTCAGGCGCAACTTCAAGAACGGCAGAAAATTTCCAGCGACGAAATTATTGAATTTAATTTATTGGCCGAACCGACACGAATAAATTGGTTGTTGTTGGTATTGTTTATAGTTTTCACCGACAAAAAAAATTAAAACTCGCGAACTCTACTGCTGATCACGTCGGGGTCACCATGAAAAATTTAATACTATTTTGTATTAACAACGCGAAAACTTTGTGAGCGCAGTAGTTCGAGACGATTTTAATTTGCGAAAAATTGTGAAACTATGTCGAAAGCGCGACGAAAAGGAGTGGCTACGATGATGTTCGATGGATCACTAACAATTATATTTCAATAATTTCTCTTAGAACCTAACTTATGCTACGGTGGCGAGAGACGGGGCGAATTCGCAAGAGCGAACAGACGAAAGCTTTATTGGCCCCCGCTCTCGCCCTACAACTAGTGATTAAAATACAAGCGCTGAGTGCGCAAACATCTCCCATTTGCATTAAATATGATACCTAAATACTTCCACTCGTCTGTACGCTTCAATGCTGGACACTCGTTCAAACCAATACGAAATACGTGTCGATCTACGACCGTATATTTCTGTTTTGGTTGACCCTTGATGCTGATAGTAAAACACTTATCAGCATTAAGGTTGAGTCCAACAGAGGCCAAAAAGCCTACTGTATGATCCAACAATGTTTGAAGCCCGATTCGAGTTTCCGCAAGTAGGACCTAATCGTCTGCAAACGCGGCCGCGTTTGTCATAGTGTTTCCAAGTTTGGCACCAATCTCGTTGGGGAGGGATCTAAGTAACCGATCAATGATCAGATTAAATAGTATAGGAGACAGAGGGTCACCCTGTTTAACACCTCTAGCAGGGACGAATTCCTCTGACATCCATCCTTCTCCGTTGAGAGTGGTGCCGCCGCCCTCGTACGTCTTTTGGTAGGCCATAGGCAGTCATGGTGTTAGTGACTGCAGCATGAGACACCGCGTCAAATGCTTTGCTTAAATCTAATGTGGCGATGTAGCGTGATTTATAGTTTCTATGGCTGTTCCTCATAACCTTATAAAATATAATAATAATATAAGACAACAAAAACTATCAAAATAATATGATGATAATTTAAATTGATTATATTATATATATATTTATTATCGAATCATCAAGCAAAGGATAAGCTTCAGTGGGTCGCAGTATGGCAGCTGCTTAACCACTTACAACACCTTGCCTGTTACAAAAGTCGTTTACAATTGATTCTAGGCTTTGTCATTGTATTAAATAATGTTTTTATACGTAACTAGCGCGGCATCAGGTGATCGAAGATCCTCCCAATTTACTATGTTACAAATTACATTGGCATCACATCCATTGTCGTTCATAAAATAAATTATAAACTTTAAATGATTTAGAAGCCATACAATGCAAATTGCCCCTTACTTATCATTGCAGTCCAGCACGGATACGACCTTAGAGACGTTCAGGCATAATCCAACGGACGTAGCGTCATACCACTGTTCGCTCGAACAAGTATTGTGCCATTGGTCCGTACCTGCGGTTTCTCTCGTACTACGCAGGAATGCTGTCGCAACAACGTTTTGTCATTAGTAGGGTAAAACTAACCTGTCTCACGACGGTCTAAACCCAGCTCACGTTCCCTTGCATGGGTGAACAATCCAACGCGTGGTGAAATTTGCTTCACAATGATAGGAAGAGCCGACATCAAAAAGCGACGTCGCTATGAACGCTTGGTCGCCACAAGCCAGTTATCCCTATGGTAACCTTTCTGACACCTCTTGTTAAAAACTCTTTAAACCAAAAGGATCGATAGGCCGAGCTTTTGCTGTCCCTGTGTGTACTGAACACCGAGATCAAGTCAGCATTTGCCCTTTTGCTCTATGTGTGGTTTCTGTCCGCACTGAGCTGGCCTTGGGACACCTCCGTTATTATTTGACAGATGTACCGCCCCAGTCCAACTCCCTACCTGGCAATGTCCTTGAATTGGATCATACCTGAGTAATTGGAGTTATACCAAATTTTCAAATCAAAAATACATAAATGCACTCATTTTATTAAAGAATTTGTTTGCGATTATATAACAAACTCATGATACTTTGATCAAGAAGCTTGCATCAAAACCCAATACCATAAGATATAATAAATATATCCGTATAATGGCTAGGAAATGATACACGTTCCATTTAATCAAGTAAGTAAGGAAACAATAAGAGTAGTGGTATTTCATTGGCGATACCAAACCGAGGTCTAATATCTCCCACTTATTCTACACCTCTTATGTATCCTTACACTGCCAGATTAGAGTCAAGCTCAAAAGGGTCTTCTTTCCCCGCTAATTATTCCAAGCCCGTTCCCTTGGCTGTGGTTTCGCTAGATAGTAGATAGGGACAGTAGGAATCTCGTTAATCCATTCATGCGCGTCACTAATTAGATGACGAGGCATTTGGATATTTTTTTTTTTTTTTTTTGGACGCGAGGATGGAAAATCTTCATAGATACGAGTTCGATTGTTTCCGACACATATCGCTAACTCGCATGCACGATTCGTTGCAGATCTCAGACCAAAAGAGAGAATTAGCTCTACTAAAAACCACCTCATACCATGAAGGCTATGTTTATACCTTTTTGTTTCCAAAATTTTTAATGCCAAGGTAGCAGGCAATGATATGAACCAGACATATCAGCTACGTCCACCACGTATGTATCCGCTGAGGCACATAAACTGTGTGAAGCAGTTATGACTTCCTTTCTGTATGTTCCGCTAGTAATCTAACCCGGGCCCTCCGCTTTTCGTCTTTGATGAAAGAGCTAGCTATCTCGGATTGTTCGAGATGAGGCCATTTTATACTGCTCAATCTTCTTAAACGAAGCATCGGTGCCATCCATCTTATTGATGGAATCCCGAGTCCTCCACATACATGGGGGGCGTGAATGAATTCTACCGGCACATCCAGTGGAAGACTTAACCATCTTCTCACATAAAATCGTACAAGTTTGTCAAACTTCCTTAAAACGCCTATCGTCACACTCCCAAGGGTCAACTTGTGACAGAGCTGTGGGATAAGGATCGTTCTAAGTGCAAATAACTTCTGTTGTGGTTTTAGGGGAGTTCGTGTCAATTTCATCAGCTTTGGACCTAGGTCCTCGGCTGGATTGTATCGAACTCTCCCATTTGCATTAAATATGATACCTAAATACTTCCACTCGTCTGTACGCTTCAATGCTGGACACTCGTTCAAACAAATGCGAAATACGTGTCGATCTACGACCTTACATTTCTGTTTTGGTTGACCCTTAATGCTGATAGTAAAACACTTATCAGCATTAAGGTTGAGTCCAACAGAGGCCAAAAAGCCTACTGTATGATCCAACAAGGTTTGAAGCTCCATTCGAGTTTCCGCAAATAGGACCAAATCGTCTGCAAACGCGGCCGCGTTTGTCATAGTGTTTCCAAGTTTGGCACCAATCTCGTTGGGGAGGGATCTAAGTAACCGATCAATGATCAGATTAAATAGTATAGGAGACAGAGGGTCACCCTGCTTAACACCTCTAGCAGGGACGAATTCCTCTGACATCCATCCTTCTCCGTTGAGAGTGGTGCCGCCGCCCTCGTACGTCTTCTGTACGTAGTCGACAAAATCTTTTGGTAGGCCATAGGCAGTCATGGTGTTAGTGACTGCAGCATGAGACACCGCGTCAAATGCTTTGCTTAAATCTAATGTGGCGATGTAGCGTGATTTATAGTTTCTATGGCTGTTCCTCATAACCTTATAAAATATAATAATAATATAAGACAACAAAAACTATCAAAATAATATGATGATAATTTAAATTGATTATATTATATATATATTTATTATCGAATCATCAAGCAAAGGATAAGCTTCAGTGGATCGCAGTATGGCAGCTGCTTAACCACTTACAACACCTTGCCTGTTACAAAAGTCGTTTACAATTGATTCTAGGCTTTGTCATTGTATTAAATAATGTTTTTATATGTAACTAGCGCGGCATCAGGTGATCGAAGATCCTCCCAAATTACTATGTTACAAATTACATTGGCATCACATCCATTGTCGTTCATAAAATAAATTATAAACTTTAAATGATTTAGAAGCCATACAATGCAAATTGCCCCTTATTTATCATTGCAGTCCAGCACGGATACGACCTTAGAGGCGTTCAGGCATAATCCAACGGACGTAGCGTCATACCACTGTTCGCTCGAACAAGTATTGTGCCATTGGTCCGTACCTGCGGTTTCTCTCGTACTACGCAGGAATGCTGTCGCAACAACGTTTTGTCATTAGTAGGGTAAAACTAACCTGTCTCACGACGGTCTAAACCCAGCTCACGTTCCCTTGCATGGGTGAACAATCCAACGCTTGGTGAATTTTGCTTCACAATGATAGGAAGAGCCGACATCAAAGGATCAAAAAGCGACGTCGCTATGAACGCTTGGTCGCCACAAGCCAGTTATCCCCATAGTAACCTTTCTGACACCTCTTGTTAAAAACTCTTTAAACCAAAAGGATCGATAGGCCGAGCTTTTGCTGTCCCTGTGTGTACTGAACACCGAGATCAAGTCAGCATTTGCCCTTTTGCTCTATGTGTGGTTTCTGTCCGCACTGAGCTGGCCTTGGGACACCTCCGTTATTATTTGACAGATGTGCCGCCCCAGTCCAACTCCCTACCTGGCAATGTCCTTGAATTGGATCATACCTGAGTAATTGGAGTGATACCAAATTTTCAAATCAAAAATACATAAATGCACTCATTTTATTAAAGAATTTGTTTGCGATTATATAACAAACTCATGATACTTTGATCAAGAAGCTTGCATCAAAACCCAATACCATAAGATATAATAAATATATCCGTATAATGGCTAGGAAATGATACACGTTCCATTTAATCAAGTAAGTAAGGAAACAATAAAAGTAGTGGTATTTCATTGGCGATACCAAACCGAGGTCTAATATCTCCCACTTATTCTACACCTCTTATGTCTCCTTACACTGCCAGATTAGAGTCAAGCTCAAAAGGGTCTTCTTTCCCCGCTAATTATTCCAAGCCCGTTCCCTTGGCTGTGGTTTCGCTAGATAGTAGATAGGGACAGTAGGAATCTCGTTAATCCATTCATGCGCGTCACTAATTAGATGACGAGGCATTTGGATATTTTTTTTTTTTTTTTTTGGACGCGAGGATGGAAAATCTTCATAGATACGAGTTCGATTGTTTCCGACACATATCGCTAACTCGCATGCACGATTCGTTGCAGATCTCAGACCAAAAGAGAGAGAGATAGCTCTGCAACGCCTACGTACTAAAAACCACCTCATACCACGAAGGCTGTGTTTATACCTTTTTGTTTCCAAAATTTTTAATGCCAAGGTAGCAGGCAATGATATGAACCAGACATATCAGCTACGTCCACCACGTATGTATCCGCTGAGGCACATAAACTGTGTGAAGCAGTTATGACTTCCTTTCTGTATGTTCCGCTAGTAATCTAGCCCGGGCCCTCCGCTTTTCGTCTTCGATGAAAGAGCTAGCTATCTCGGATTGTTCGAGATGAGGCCATTTTATACTGCTCAATCTTCTTAAACGAAGCATCGGTGCCATCCATCTTATTGATGGAATCCCGAGTCCTCCACATACATGGGGGGCGTGAATGAATTCTACCGGCACATCCAGTGGAAGACTTAACCATCTTCTCACATAAAATCATACAAGTTTGTCAAACTTTCTTAAAACGCCTATCGTCACACTCCCAAGGGTTAACTTTTGATAGAGCTGTGGGATAAGGATCGTTCTAAGTGCAAATAACTTCTGTTGTGGTTTTAGGGGAGCTCGTGTCAATCTCATCAGCTTTGGACCTAGGTCCTCGGCTGGATTGTATCGAACTCTCCCATTTGCATTAAATATGATACCTAAATACTTCCACTCGTCTGTACGCTTCAATGCTGGACACTCGTTCAAACCAATACGAAATACGTGTCGATCTAGGACCGTACATTTCTGTTTTGGTTGACCCTTAATGCTGATAGTAAAACACTTATCAGCATTCAGGTTGAGTCCAACAGAGGCCAAAAAGCCTACTGTATGATCCAACAATGTTTGAAGCCCGATTCGAGTTTCCGCAAATAGGACCAAATCGTCTGCAAACGCGGCCGCGTTTGTCATAGTGTTTCCAAGTTTGGCACCAATCTCGTTGGGGAGGGATCTAAGTAACCGATCAATGATCAGATTAAATAGTATAGGAGACAGAGGGTCACCCTGCTTAACACCTCTAGCAGGGACGAATTCCTCTGACATCCATCCCTATCCGTTGAGAGTGGTGCCGCCGCCCTCGTACGTCTTCTGTACGTAGTCGACAAAATCTTTTGGTAGGCCATAGGCAGTCATGGTGTTAGTGACTGCAGCATGAGACACCGCGTCAAATGCTTTGCTTACATCTAATGTGGCGATGTAGCATGATTTATAGTTTCTATGGCTGTTCCTCAAGATTAAGTCAACTATCGTCGCATTGTCGGCACACCCATCCGTTGGAAGGAACCCTCGCTGTCGCGGGTCCCAATTGATTGATGAAGTCAATCGGGTTGCCAAGATGGCATTTAGTTGCCTAACCAACACTGAGGGTACCGTAATGGGACGAAAGACTTGCGGACGATTTGCCGTCGCCGTCTTTGGAATGAAGATGGTTCTGGCCAGTCGGATGAAGTCGGGTAATTTTCCGCACCATAGAATTAGGTTCAATATGCGTAGCATAATGCAAGATGGCACCTCCTTGACAGATTTCGGAGATATTCCATCAGGCCCCGGAGCTGAAGAAAGTGACACTTTATTGGCCCTTAGGTCGCGCACTGTAACTGCGGACCATACCCTCTCATGCAAGTGACCGTCTTGGATCACTTCATCCGCGCATGAGCATGGGCTAGGCCGTGTCATAACTTCTCTCCAATAGGGTTCCATATATTCTCGGTTTGGCATTACAGACTCGTCAGTTCCATTAAGCAGGGACTTGATGCATCTTCCTTTATGTTTATCCCAGTTACGCTGTGTTTGAGCGAACTGCTGCCTTCTGGTTTCTCTCCTATTTCGAGGCCTCCGAGGAGGTCTTGACAGAATGTGACGTTCATTCTGAATCGGAAAAATATCCTGGAGATAACCGGATAAACTTTGGAGAGTGGTTTCCTTTCCCTCGAATTGCGCCACATCGATAATGTGTTGTAATTGTTGGGCTCTCCATTTGGAATTACATCCTACAATTTGGCGATAGCCTTGTAGTGTCCGCATAATTTCCCTGTTCGACTGTTCGAGATGGGTGAGGTGGTCCGTGGTTGATGTTGATACTGGGTGGTCTTGCTCGCTATTACTAGGGCTCGCTATTAAGAGAGTCATAGTTACTCCCGCCGTTGACCCGCGCTTACTTGAATTTCTTCACTTTGACATTCAGAGCACTGGGCAGAAATCACATTGTGTCAACACCCGCTAGGGCCATCACAATGCTTTGTTTTAATTAGACAGTCGGATTCCCCAAGTCCGTGCCAGTTCTGAATTGATTGTTAATTGATAATCGTTATAATTAATAAGAACTAATTGGTTTGACCCAATTAGTATTCTTAAAAATTTTAGCAAGAAAGTTCCACAATTGGCTACGTAACTAAACTATCCGGGAAACAAGTAACTTCCATAAATGAAAGAAACTCTATTTACCCAGAACGAGCACATAAACCATGTTATTGTTTCCCAATCAAGCCCGACTATCTCAATCTTCAGAGCCAATCCTTATCCCGAAGTTACGGATCTAATTTGCCGACTTCCCTTACCTACATTATTCTATCGACTAGAGACTCTTCACCTTGGAGACCAGCTGCGGATATTGGTACGGCCTGTTGAGAAGTTTGCGTGTCCCCACCATAAATTTTCAAGGTCCGAAAAGAAAATATCGACACAACAGTATATGTCATGCTCTTCTAGCCCATCTACCATATCTCTCTGCGAAAGACAGAAAAGAAAACTCTTCCGATATCTCTCGACGGCTTCTTTATGGTCGTTCCTGTTGCCAGGATGAGCACGAGGCCCATATTTAATAACAAACGGCTACTCAACAGGTTACGGAATTGGATCCGTATTCCCTTTCGTTCAAAATTATTCAAGTATATTATTTTTGCCTTTTATTACTATTTGTGTTTCTTAATAGTTCGCTTTTTGTTTTACTTGAAAATTTTCGGCTTTCGCCTTGAACTTAGGACCGACTAACTAACTAACCGTTCACACGAAACCCTTATCCACTTCAGTCCTCCAAGGTCTCATTCGATTATTTGCTACTACCACCAAGATCTGTACCAATGGCAGCTCCATGCAGGCTTACGCCAAACACTTCTACTCATACCATTGTACCTTCCTACTCACTAAGGTTTCAAAATTTATATTACAAGTAATATAAATCATCTACTTTAGCGGTAATGTATAGGTATACAACTTAAGCGCCATCCATTTTAAGGGCTAGTTGCTTCGGCAGGTGAGTTGTTACACACTCCTTAGCGGATTTCGACTTCCATGATCACCGTCCTGCTGTTTATGTGGAAGACTTAACCATCTTCTCACATAAAATCATACAAGTTTGTCAAACTTTCTTAAAACGCCTATCGTCACACTCCCAACGGTTAACTTTTGATAGAGCTGTGGGATAAGGATCGTTCTAAGTGCAAATAACTTCTGTTGTGGTTTTAGGGGAGCTCGTGTCAATCTCATCAGCTTTGGACCTAGGTCCTCGGCTGGATTGTATCGAACTCTCCCATTTGCATTAAATATGATACCTAAATACTTCCACTCGTCTGTACGCTTCAATGCTGGACACTCGTTCAAACCAATACGAAATACGTGTCGATCTAGGACCGTACATTTCTGTTTTGGTTGACCCTTAATGCTGATAGTAAAACACTTATCAGCATTCAGGTTGAGTCCAACAGAGGCCAAAAAGCCTACTGTATGATCCAACAATGTTTGAAGCCCGATTCGATTTTCCGCAAATAGGACCAAATCGTCTGCAAACGCGGCCGCGTTTGCCATAGTGTTTCCAAGTTTGGCACCAATCTCGTTGGGGAGGGATCTAAGTAACCGATCAATGATCAGATTAAATAGTATAGGAGACAGAGGGTCACCATGCTTAACACCTCTAGCAGGGACGAATTCCTCTGACATCCATCCCTATCCGTTGAGAGTGGTGCCGCCGCCCTCGTACGTCTTCTGTACGTAGTCGACAAAATCTCTTGGTAGGCCATAGGCAGTCATGGTGTTAGTGACTGCAGCATGAGACACCGCGTCAAATGCTTTGCTTACATCTAATGTGGCGATGTAGCATGATTTATAGTTTCTATGGCTGTTCCTCAAGATTAAGTCAACTATCGTCGCATTGTCGGCACACCCATCCGTTGGAAGGAACCCTCGCTGTCGCGGGTCCCAATTGATTGATGAAGTCAATCGGGTTGCCAAGATGGCATTTAGTTGCCTAACCAACACTGAGGGTACCGTAATGGGACGAAAGTCTTGCGGACGATTTGCCGTCGCCGTCTTCGGAATGAAGATGGTTCTGGCCAGTCGGATGAAGTCGGGTAATTTTCCGCACCATAGAATTAGGTTCAATATGCGTAGCATAATGCAAGATGGCACCTCCTTGACAGATTTCGGAGATATTCCATCAGGCCCCGGAGCTGAAGAAAGTGACACTTTATTGGCCCTTAGGTCGCGCACTGTAACTGCGGACCATACCCTCTCATGCAAGTGACCGTCTTGGATCACTTCATCCGCGCATGAGCATGGGCTAGGCCGTGTCATAACTTCTCTCCAATAGGGTTCCATATATTCTCGGTTTGGCATTACAGACTCGTCAGTTCCATTAAGCAGGGACTTGATGCATCTTCCTTTATGTTTATCCCAGTTACGCTGTGTTTGAGCGAACTGCTGCCTTCTGGTTTCTCTCCTATTTCGAGGCCTCCGAGGAGGTCTTGACAGAATGTGACGTCCTTGTAGTGTCCGCATAATTTCCCTGTTCGACTGTTCGAGATGGGTGAGGTGATCCGTGGTTGATGTTGATACTGGGTGGTCTTGCTCGCTATTACTAGGGCTCGCTATTAAGAGAGTCATAGTTACTCCCGCCGTTGACCCGCGCTTACTTGAATTTCTTCACTTTGACATTCAGAGCACTGGGCAGAAATCACATTGTGTCAACACCCGCTAGGGCCATCACAATGCTTTGTTTTAATTAGACAGTCGGATTCCCCAAGTCCGTGCCAGTTCTGAATTGATTGTTAATTGATAATCGTTATAATTAATAAGAACTAATTGATTTGACCCAATTAGTATTCTTAAAAATTTTAGCAAGAAAGTTCCACAATTGGCTACGTAACTAAACTATCCGGGGAACAAGTAACTTCCATAAATGAAAGAAACTCTATTTACCCAGAACGAGCACATAAACCATGTTATTGTTTCCCAATCAAGCCCGACTATCTCAATCTTCAGAGGCAATCCTTATCCCGAAGTTACGGATCTAATTTGCCGACTTCCCTTACCTACATTATTCTATCGACTAGAGACTCTTCACCTTGGAGACCAGCTGCGGATATTGGTACGGCCTGTTGAGAAGTTTGCGTGTCCCCACCATAAATTTTCAAGGTCCGAAAAGAAAATATCGACACAACAGTATATGTCATGCTCTTCTAGCCCATCTACCATATCTCTCTGCGAAAGACAGAAAAGAAAACTCTTCCGATATCTCTCGACGGCTTCTTTATGGTCGTTCCTGTTGCCAGGATGAGCACGAGGCCCATATTTAATAACAAACGGCTACTCAACAGGTTACGGAATTGGAACCGTATTCCCTTTCGTTCAAAATTATTAAATTATTCAAGTATATTATTTTTGCCTTTTATTATTATTTGTGTTTCTTAATAGTTCGCTTTTTGTTTTACTTAAAAATTTTCGGCTTTCGCCTTGAACTTAGGACCGACTAACTAACTAACCGTTCACACGAAACCCTTATCCACTTCAGTCCTCCAAGGTCTCATTCGATTATTTGCTACTACCACCAAGATCTGTACCAATGGCAGCTCCATGCAGGCTTACGCCAAACACTTCTACGCATACCATTGTACCTTCCTACTCACTAAAGTTTCAAAATTTATATTACAAGTAATATAAATCATCTACTTTAGCGGTAATGTATAGGTATACAACTTAAGCGCCATCCATTTTAAGGGCTAGTTGCTTCGGCAGGTGAGTTGTTACACACTCCTTAGCGGATTTCGACTTCCATGATCACCGTCCTGCTGTTTTAAGCAACCAACGCCTTTCATGGTATCTGCATGAGTTGTTAATTTGGGCACCGTAACATTACGTTTGGTTCATCCCACAGCGCCAGTTCTGCTTACCAAAAGTGGCCCACTGGGCACATTATATCATAACCTTAAACTTCATATCAAGAAAGTTAAGGTTCTTACCCATTTAAAGTTTGAGAATAGGTTAAGATCGTTTCGACCCTAAGGCCTCTAATCAATCGCTTTACCAGATAAGATTATTTTATATAACATTAAAATGCACCAGCTATCCTGAGGGAAACTTCGGAAGGAACCAGCTACTAGATGGTTCGATTGGTCTTTCGCCCCTATACTCAATTCTGACAATCGATTTGCACGTCAGAACTGTTTCGGTCTTCCATCAGGGTATAGTTCACCATCTTTCGGGTCACAGCATATATGCTCAAGGTACGTTCCAGTTAGAGGCATAAATAATATAAATATCATTATACATAACTATATAGAACGCCCCGGGATTGTGTTAATTAGCTATAAATAGTTAAAAAACTAATCCCATTATTAGTCAAGTTAATTACGCTATTAGGTTTATATCCCAATAACTTGCACATATGTTAGATTCCTTGGTCCGTGTTTCAAGACGGGTCCCGAAGGTATCCTGAATCTTTCGCATTGTTAATCGAACAAGTGCTTATAATAAACACAAAAATCAATGATAATTATGCCATTATATAATTCCGAAAAATTAACGCACTATATTCATATAAATCTATCAACACTTTATCAAATTAATGACATTTAATCTGTGTTAAAACGCAAGCATTTTAATTGGAATAAACTATATGCCGTATTGTATGATAAATTTTGTATGTTAATAGATTACAATGTCCCTATATGGAAAAAATGCACACTATTATCATAATATTGTTTAAATATTACAATTTTAATGATGAATTTTCCATAATGGATATTCAGGTTCATCGGGCTTAAGCTCTAATCAGTTTCACGTACTGTTTAACTCTCTATTCAGAGTTCTTTTCAACTTTCCATCACGGTACTTGTTTACTATCGGTCTCATGGTTATATTTAGTTTTAGATGGAGTTTACCACCCACTTAGTGCTGCACTATCAAGCAACACGACTCTTTGGAAACATCATCTAGTAATCATTAACGTTATACGGGCCTGGCACCCTCTATGGGTAAATGGCCTCATTTAAGAAGGACTTAAATCGTTAATTTCTCATACTAGAATATTGACGCTCCATACACTGCATCTCACATTTGCCATATAGACAAAGTGACTTAGTGCTGAACTGATTTCTTTTCGCTCGCCGCTACTAAGAAAATCCTTGTTAGTTTCTTTTCCTCCCCTAATTAATATGCTTAAATTCAGGGGTAGTCCCATATGAGTTGAGGTTGTATATAACTTTTAATTAATTAATTCTTTATATATAATGAGAAAACATTTTATAAATTCGATAATTATATAACGAACCAACGAAGAGCAATAACATTTCCAATAGCTTTCGATTTTCTAATCATTAATAAGAGACAATTCTAGATGAAAAATATTTCAAAATTTTTTATGCTAGACATTTCGCAGTATCATTTGATTGAAAACGAAAATATTTTTCTTCGTTTATCACATTTCAAATAATCCAGTTGTGAGTTAATGTTTTTCATATATTTTTTAATATTATGAATAATAAATAATTATCCAATAATATACCATGTGCTTATAAATTTTATTTAAAAATTTTATAAACAACTTAATTAGCATATTCTTACAACCCTCAACCATATGTAGTCCAAGCAGCACTATAAAATTAATTAAAGTACATAACAGCATGGACTGCGATATGCGTTCAAAATGTCGATGTTCATGTGTCCTGCAGTTCACACGATGACGCACAGTTTGCTGCGTTCTTCATCGACCCATGAGCCGAGTGATCCACCGCTTAGAGTTATATAATATTTGTTTTTTTAATTTCGTCAAGTGTGTTTTTATTGAAAAAAATTAAAAATACACCATTTTACTGGCATATATCAATTCCTTCAATAAATGTATTTTTATACCTTAAATAAATGTTGCGAAATGTCCTAGTTTCATATAAACAATATAATACCAATTTTTTATTTGGACGTTTTATTTCTATTTAAGTTTGATATATATTGCATTTTTATATAAAACATTAACCTGATTAATAACCGGGTACAACATTATATATTTTAGGTTGTTGCATTAACCAATTTATGCACATAACTGAGATGAACAATACATATGCGCAACGCGTGTATATTATGGTCCATATACACACAAAGTAATTATATTATATTCTATTATATATTTTATATTTAACATATCGTATATATATCTCTATCTATCTGTATCTCTAATCGATTGGCTAGATCGATTTTTATTTTATGGACATCAGAGCCTCACCATGACTCGTAATTGATATCTCATAATAATTACTCGGCATTGGACACCATTTGCTCGAGCTATTTAAATCCATAGGACTATACTTTTTGTCTTTCATTAAAACGCTTTAAATTAGATAAGATATTTTGATATATTTTTTGATATATTTATATATATATAGTGACATGCCCATATTCCTATGAGACTCTGCACATATTTAAGCAACACATACACAGTCCCATAACACCCCGAATATACCCATTACTTTACGTATCTACGATATACCCTATACTACCCTAGAATTATTCACCCTTGTAACAAGATCCCAAAATCGAAGGCCAACGGAAAATCCCCAATATGTTATCACCCAAAACTGTAGACTAAACAACTCACTCCAATTGTCACGTTCACACGTTCAAAGATAATCAAAGTTCGGCTCGCAGACACATTAACTCCTATTTCAATCAAAAGACATTTCAAAGTCGTAAAATCTAAGAGCGCACTTGTATCCAAGAGTCAAGACACTTGAATCCAAGAGTAATTAAAGTTTCACTCAAAAGAAACTGAAAGTTCCTCAGAACAATTTCACAACTCACTCAAATCCCGAAAAGCTCGAGACCGAGGCTTGATCATCAACAGAATCAGATCAGCAAGTTAAGTTCAGTTTGAGACCTCAAAGTAATAGGTCGGTGTTCTTCACTAATAAGTTTAAACTCTGTAAACCATCAGTTGAATAAAATAAAATTATATTTTTTATTTAATCGGAGTTGCAAACATTTAATTGGCGCAGTCGGTAGGATCTAAAAATAAAGTCCTTTTAAATACGGTACTGATCAACAAAAAGATATACTACACAACTAGTTATCTTGATCAGCGAATTGAATAAAGTGCACTTAAAAAAAAAAGATCCGCAAAAGAATCTACGTGACGTAAAACCTACGAGTGGTCATAAGACATCCAAAAAATCCAATTCGGTCAGAATAAAAACATTCTGAAAATAAAATTACGTGACATAAAACCTACGAGTAGTCATAAAACACCCAAAAATCCAATTCGGTCAGATATAAACATTTTAGAAAGCCCAAAACACAAACTCAATAAAAGATGGCAGTCCAACAATTAATAGAGATCCATCTGAACCAGTTATTGGGTCAGATCAAGGAGCTACAGTACTTCGATGGAACACCAGGAAAACTCTCAGGATTCATCAACGAAGTCGAATATTTGTTACAACTGTACCCAACCCAAGAACCAAGACAGGCACATGTCATTTTCGGAGCAATAAGAAGAGTAATAGTCGACACAGCAGCAGAAACCGTCGCACAATCTGGAGCCAATAACTGGCTAACAACGAAGACAGCTTTAATCACCGCCTTCAAAGATCATAGGCCTTACGAAACAATCATCAGAAGCTGGCGGAAACACAATTCAAAGGGAGTCTTAGTAAGTTTATAAGCGAATTAGAAAAACAGTATAGGAATGTGTTCGATAAATTAGAATTAGAATCTGATCCATCAGATAAATCAATTATACAAGAATGTTGGATAGAACAGTTCATATTACCATTGATCGAAAACTTCCCGATCGCATGTATATGTCACTAGCAAGAAAAGATATAACCAGTATTCCAAAATTAAAACAAGCATCTATGGAGTTAGGATTTTATGATGCAAATCCAGAAGAAGAATATACACAAAATAGAAACAACAATAAAAATCATAGGAATAAAGGAAAATATCAGAGTAAGATATTACGATAATCAAAGAAATTTAAGTTCGTACTACAATTCAAATTCAAATTCTAATTCTAATGCAACAACTTCCCAGAATAACCAAAATCAATATCAACAACGTCCCATTCCCCCACATTTGCAAGGCAATTACCAAACATTTAGAAACAGTTTGAATCAAGCCAGATTACAAAATCCGAATAACCATCAAAATTCAAATGATCAGGCTAATACAAATAGATTTAGTGGTGCCCCAGCAAAAAGACAGAGGGAAAGTCAAAGTGGCCAAAATAGGATGGATGTAAATTTTCATCAAACTGCCTCGGAGACGGAAGACACAATCCATATGTAAAAATTGCCTTTCAGAATAAATTTTATAAGGGAATGATAGACACAGGATCATCAATCAACATAATGAATAAAAATTTTGCTAAATTAAAAGAGACAAAAGAAAATTTAAAAGTGTATACTATTAGAGGTCCGGTAAAAATACATAAAAGTATCATAGTAAACCAAGCGTAACATGTCCATCAGAAACAAAAATTTTATTTACATAAATTCTCTGATAATTATGATATCCTGTTAGGTCGAAATTACCTAGAAGCTGCTAAAGCAAAAATTTATTATGAAAACAAAACAATTAAACTAGGCCCAAAAACATATAATTTCCGATACAACGATGAGGACATGGAAGAAGATAAGACCGCACAGGAGTGCCTTAATCTACCTTCTACAGAAGATCAATCGGTAAACTTCGCGATCCATAATGATTACGCGAAAACAATGAATTTAGGCTAGAAAGTTTAAAGAAAGTTCTATTTGAATATGGTGACATTCAGTACAGAGAAGGTGAAAATTTGACTTTCACAAGTACTATTAAACATACAATCCAAACTCAGCATGAAGATCCAGTTTATCGTAAGCCATATAAATACCCCCAGAGCGTTGATGAGGAAGTAAATAGGCAAATCAAAGAAATGATAGAGCAGGGAATAATTCGTAAGTCGAAATCTCCTAACTGTTCACCTATTTGGGTCGTTCCAAAAAAGACAGACGCGTCTGGCAAGAAAAAATTTAGGTTGGTTGTAGATTATAGGAATTTAAACGAAATCACTATCAATGATAAATTTCCAATTCCTAGAATGGACGAGATTCTTGACAAATTAGGAAAATGCCAGTATTTCACAACCATAGATTTAGCTAAAGGATTTCATCAAATCCAAATGGACAGCAAGTCAATCGCAAAAACCGCATTTTCTACAAAACATGGTCATTACGAGTACACTCGAATGCCATTCGGCCTTAAAAATGCCCCCGAAACTTTCAAAGATGTATGAACAACCTTTTGGAAGATTTAATCTACAAAGATTGTTTAGTTACGAGTACACTCGAATGCCATTCGGCCTTAAGAATGCCCCCGAAACTTTTCAAAGATGTATGAACAACCTTTTGGAAGATTTAATCTACAAAGATTGTTTAGACGATATAATAATTTTTTCCACTTCATTGGAAGAACACATCTTATTTCTAAAGAAAGTTTTTGGAAAACTTAGGGATGAAAACTTAAAATTGCAATTGGATAAATGTGAATTTATGAAAAGAGAAACAGAATTCCTAGGTCATGTTGTAACCACTAATGGTATCAACCCAATCCAAATAAAACCAATGCTATCACAAATTTCCCACTACCAAAGACTCCAAAACAAATAAAATCATTTTTAGGATTATGTGGATTCTATCGTAAGTTCATTCCAAACTTCGCTAACATAGTTAAACCCATGACCATTAAATTGAAAAAAGGAGCAACAATAGACACGGAAAACAAAGATTACATAGCAGCATTTGAAAGGTTTAAAGTACTTATTACATCAGATCCGATTTTAATCTACCCTGATTTTAGTAAAACTTTTTCCTTAACTACTGACGCTAGTAATATTGCCATCGGTGCAGTCCTGTCTCAAAATCATAAACCCGTTTGTTATGCTAGTAGGACATTGAATGAGCATGAAATAAACTATGCCACTATAGAGAAAGAACTTCTAGCTATAGTTTGGGCGACAAAATATTTCAGATCATACCTATTTGGGAGATCTTTTGAAATACTTAGTGATCATAAACCCCTTGTCTGGCTTAATAATATTAAAGAACCAAATATGAAACTTCAAAGATGGAAAATTAAATTAAACGAATTCGATTATAAGATTAAGTATCTTCCCGGAAAAGAAAATTATGTAGCAGATGCATTATCGCGAACCAAAATAGAAGAACTAATGCTTGGCGAAGTTGCCAATAGTGTAGATGCAACCATACATAGCGCTTCTGAAGATAATCTTAATTATATATCCATCACCGAACGACCATTCAATTATTTCTCTAGACAAATATAATTAGAGAAAGGAGATAACGATGAAACTGAGGTAAAGCATTATTTTCACAAATTAAAAATCAAATAACTTACAAAGAAATGACAGATGACTTTGCTAAAAACATCATTAAAGAATATGTATGCACTAAGAAAAGCGCAATTTATTTCCATAATGATGATGATTTCTTAACATTCCAAAGGGCATACGTACAAATAATAAGTCCCAACAATTTGACGAAACTGGTAAAATGCACGCTTATATTAAAAGATATTTTGACTTATGCCGAATTCAAAAATATGATATTAAAAATGCATAAAGAACTTCTACACCCAGGAATCGAAAAAACTATTAACTGGTTTAAAGAAGAACATTACTATCCAGATAGCCAAAAGTTAATACAAAATATAATTAATGAATGTGAAATCTGCAACATTGCAAAAACAGAACACAGAAATACAAAACTATCATTTGAAATAACTCCAGAAATACTTAACGCAAGAGAACGATATGTCATTGATTTCTATATGGTCGGTAACCAACAATTTTTATCTTGTATCGACATTTATTCGAAATTCGCTACTTTAATTGAAGTGAAAAGTAGAGATTGGCTAGAAGCAAAAAGAGCCATAATGAAGGTATTTAACGACATGGGAAAACCACAAGAAATCAAAGCAGACAAAGATTCAGCATTTATGTGTATAGCCTTGCAAAACTGGTTAAAATCTGAAGGAGTAGATATATCAGTAACAACTAGCAAAAATGGTGTATCTGATGTAGAAAGATTTCATAAGACAGTAAATGAAAAATTGAGAATTATTAGTAACGAAAACAATATAGAGGACCGGTGTACAAAATTCGAAGTAATCTTATACGTGTATAATCATAAAACTAAACACAACACGACTAATAGAACTCCCGCAGATATTTCCTATACGCAGGAACTCCAGATATTAACACTCAACAAAATAAAATCAATAAAATAGACAGGCTAAATGAAATAGACACGATTTTGAAATTAATACGAAATATAGACAAGCACCCTTAGTTAAAACTAAGATTACCAATCCTTTCAAGAAAACAGGTTTAATAAGACAGGTTGACAACAAACACTTTGAAGATACAAATAGAGGCAGGAAAATCACACATTATAAGTCAAAATTCAAAAAACAAAAGAAGATTAACAAGAGTAAATATGATAATTCCAGACAAGCCGAGGAAGACGAAACATAACCAAGTCATCCCTATATTATCCCTGATATTAATCTCGCTTATAAGTACAACCAAGGCACAAAGTATCGAAATAAGTCCAATAAACGCAAAAAAACGGATATCTGATATTTAAAACTGGATCAATGGAAATCCCAACGAAATTTGAATACCACCATTTAAGTATAAATTTAACAAGACCGAAATAGCATTCGACAACCTACTGGACGAAGCCAAAGAATTCCAACACATTGTCCAAATCCAATATTTAGTTGAAAAGTTAAAAAGAGAAATGAATGGGTTAAGAATAGTCAGAAGAAGTAAACGCGGGCTTTTAAACGTGGTATGTTCAGGTTGTTAATAACGGACTTGACCTAATTAACAAATTTGAAGAATCTAAAAATAAACAAGAACAAGCTGCAGTTTTGTTTCGCAAAAGTTGACCGAACTTGATTATTTAGAGGAAGTAAAAGTCGTAACAAGGTTTCCGTAGGTGAACCTGCGGAAGGATCATTATTGTATAATATCTTTACCGTTAACACAAAATTTTGTATTATTTAACAATACTTTTACTTCCTCTAAATAATCAAGTTCGGTCAACTTTTGCGAAACAACCGTAACACGCAAGGCGTCACAGTGATCACGTCCGGAGACCTCACTAAATAATTCAATCGGTAGTAGCGACGGGCGGTGTGTACAAAGGGCAGGGACGTAATCAATGCGAGTTAATGACTCACACTTACTGGGAATTCCAAGTTCATGTGAACAGTTTCAGTTCACAATCCCAAGCATGAAAGTGGTTCAGCGGTTTACCCGGACCTCTCGGTCTAGGAAATACACGTTGATACTTTCATTGTAGCGCGCGTGCAGCCCAGGACATCTAAGGGCATCACAGACCTGTTATTGCTCAATCTCATTATTGCTAGACGCAATTTGTCCATTTAAGAAGCTAGTGTCCTTATAATGGGACAAACCAACAGGTACGGCTCCACTTATATAAACACATTCAAACACAATAAACATTTTACTGCCACCATGAATGAAGGCTATATAAGCTTCAACACCATAATCCTGAAGATATCTATTTAATATATTTGAGTCTCGTTCGTTATCGGAATTAACCAGACAAATCACTCCACGAACTAAGAACGGCCATGCACCACCACCCATAGATTCGAGAAAGAGCTATCAATCTGTCTTACACACTTATGTTCGGACCTGGTAAGTTTTCCCGTGTTGAGTCAAATTAAGCCGCAGGCTCCACTCCTGGTGGTGCCCTTCCGTCAATTCCTTTAAGTTTCAGCTTTGCAACCATACTTCCCCCGGAGCCCAAAGCTTTGGTTTCCCGGGAAGCGACTGAGAGAGCCATAAAAGTAGC
>NW_026453454.1:0-25699 GCF_025200985.1 Drosophila gunungcola
GCTTTAAATTGAGTCAAGGCTGGCGGCGGGCATCCTGCAACACCACCACCACCACCACCACCATTCGGGCAACACCCACCCAGCGGTGCGGCCATCAGTCATGAGAGATGGGCGAGCAGCAAAAGCAGTAAGCAATAAGCGCCACCCAGAGCGCACTTCTTGGTAATTTAAGAAGCATTGCCGGGGCCACGACTTGACCAGAATATGGTGCAGGCTGCTCTAGGGTGGTTCAGGGTGGTGCTGGGGTGGCGCTGGGGTGGCGCTGGGGTGGCGCTGGGGCCTTTTGGGTTCACTAGATGTTATTTTACAAGGACACGCGCACAATTTATAATAACGTCGTCTTCGTCTCGGGCTTTTCTTCGTCTTCAGCTTTGGCTTTCTCCGCCGAAAGATGCTTTTCCTTGGCCACCCACACACAATCGCAGGCTAAGTAAACCAGGCTTTGACTGTGTGTGTATGTGTGTCTGTGTGTGTGTGTGTGTGTTTGCAAACGAGAAAAATGAAGCGAAACAATTCCAAGTAAGCAAACAAAACTGATGGAAGATAATCTACTTGAAGCATACTTTAAGGCGTATCTAATGGTCCTTTTAATGTTTAAACACGCTTTCGTCCTTCGTTTTCCTTCCTTCGCCCGCCCCCGCCCACTTGCCCCGCCCACTGGCCGCTCGGCCAAACCAATGTCCCATGTTTATTTTATCCACATCATCAGCGCTCAAGTCGGCGGAGCAGGGTCCGAATCTGCGGCTGGCTTTTTCTCACAGTAGCCGGCCAATGTCACGTTCAGACCAACCACTCGCCACTCGCCAACCGCCCCGCTCACCCTTCACCCACTTTCTGGAATCACACTGCCAGAAATAATGCAAAAACACTTGAAGAAATCCACAAACATAATGAAAAGTCAAATCCTAAAGTCTAATATCTATTCTCTAATCATTTGAGTTGACATTGCTTTGAAATTTTGGTTGCGAAAGCAAAAAATTAATATTATGCACTTTTTTCTATAATTCTTAATTGATTTTACATTTTTTAATACTTACTTGAAGTTTTTTATTTTTGTATTTTTTGATAAGGATATTTAAAAGTAAATAAACAAGCCTTAAATAATTTAAATATTATTTATGGCCTCTGGGATGCCTGGTAAGGCATAAATCGATATATATTTTCTCTCAGTGCAACTTTCCGCTTATTTAAGCCTGTCGCTGAACGTCGCCTTGTCTGCGGCTTCTTTTCTGTGTTTATTTTATCATCATAATTTCGCATTTCTGCTTTTATGAATTTTTAATTTGAACAGCCAGGGAAATCCGCATGGCTAATGTCTAATGGAGGCGAGCGGTATTTTGTGGGCCGCAGCTAAGTCGATGATCTGAGGCAGATAGATGGAGTGGCTTTTTTTGCCGATTGTCAAATGCGTGCACGAGAATCGTGATTTACAGCAGGAACGTTGCTAGCTACTACTGGTAAAGAAAAGAAAAGGCATATGTTTTTAACAACACTTTTTAACGCAAATTATTTGTACAAGTAAAAGAAAATAAAATCGTGGCTGCATATTTTCATATTAAATAAATTAAAAATACACATAACAAAAAAAAATTGTTCAAAATACATTTTTGTCCTCCCCAAGGTAGGTAGATTATGTAAATAACAATATGTAATTTATTTTAAAAACAAAATTTGTTTAATAATAACATTTCTTAGCTAAGAAGAAAATTCAACATTTTAAAGCAACAAATATGGAATTTGTTATGACACAACCTTAAAATTGTTGTTAATATCGGGTGACCTTATTTTTCTAGGAACAATTTATATTGTTTTGTCCTTTATAGCTCTCTCACTTGTCCTTAACAAAATCATACTCCTACTGTGGTTATTTAAGATTAATTTTTTTTTAACATTATTAACGTAATTTTCTTAAATAAATAACCAAAAGAATCCATGAAAAAGTGTCATCAATAAACCCTTAGATCGCTATTCAGCTATCTTGAATTATGCTCCAATGATACCTGGCTCATTTGAGTGTGCTTCTTGGTTTGTGCCTGCACCTTGGGTGACCTCGACGAATGTTTAATGCTCTGCTCTGCCATTTAGTGGTGCCCCTCCTCCAGAACCCAACCACAGGGGATTCCCGGCCAGCTAAACCGCAAATTTCGCTCAGCTTGTTCGCCGGTGGCATCATTACCCATGTTGCCACATGCCAAACCAATCCAATCCAATCCAGACCACCACCCAATTCCAGGCAGTTTTTCGGCTTTTGCCTGCCACCGTGGCAAGTCCTTGGTCCTTGGACGAAAAACGATTACGCACTAAGCCTATAACTTATGTTGATGTTTTCTTTCCGTCTTAACATTTGCAAATTTGTCATTTTTTTCCTTTGTGCAGCTCGGGCTGAGCCTTGGCTTTATCTCACCAATATTTTGCTAGAGTCTCAGCCCCTGTCCGTTTGCTTGTGGCTTTTTCTATATTTTTCCCCACCAGTACCAGTAGCAGTAGTAGTAGCAGTAGCAGTAGCATTTGCCGTAGCAGTACCCGGACCAGAAACAGGACCACCCCCATCTTAAGTAGTCCTGCCCCGGCAGTTTTAAGTACTGTTTGCTTATTCCAGGAGCGTTATCTAGGACCTTCCTTCGCCTCGGCTCTGTGTATCATATTAAACTAATCCTAAATGGTTTCTTCACGGTACATTTGCTGGCACTTGTTAGGCACTCGGAACGACAAACCACAATCTGCCGCTACAATATGCACCTGCATATTGTTGGCATTCTGCCGACTACGGCTACGGCTACACATATTTGTCAGTACAGCAGACAACAAACACGGAAAAGCCGAGGGAAAAGCCAAGGAAAACCTAAGGCGAGCCAAAGGCAGCTCGCATGCCAGCTGGGGATATTGGCAAAGTCAAATGCGATTAGGGACTTTCTTTATTTTCTCCGAGGACAGCGGCAATCGAGGCAGCTATTCCGCACCCAGATCCACTGCGGTGGATTATCCAGCCCCTTGAGGATTGTTGTTGTTTTCTAGCCAGGTGAACCGATAGCATTTCCTGTGATTGCAAAGTCCAAGGAGAATAAGCCTAATGAGAAGTATAAAACTTAAGGGAAAAGCAATTATGATTAGGCTTTGATCTCATGAGAAAGTAATATTAAACTGAAATTAAGAGAACAAAATTAAAAAAGAAAATAAACAATATAAAATATTGAAGAACAAAACAATCTGCAATTTCTTACAATTAATAGATACGTCACCATAAAATTTTAAAGAAAACCAAAGCATAGAATAAACTATTTTGGTTAATATTGAAATCACAAAAGAAGACAATATTTTGATAAAATATTTCCGTTTAAATAGTAGTTAAAATACATAAAATCAAGTTGAAATTGATTCGGCATCGTTAATTTAAACTAAAGCCATTCAGTTATTAGAAAATTAATCCTCAATTTGATAATAAATTTCACAGAGCTCGCAATAATGGGGAAGTAGAACAACATTGAATCCGTATACACAGTAATTCAATTAAGCAGACCCTCAATCAATCAACCAATACTTCAGTCGAGCCAATGGCCATCTCGTCCAAGTATCGACGTATTGATTAATGGCTTCGCATTTAATATAAAATTCAATGCCGCTAATTGGGCAACAAATTAGAAATCTATGAAAATAATCATTACACATCGCCCACTCTGTGGCTTCCAAGAGCTAATGATCCGATCTGACTCCCAAACTCCCGAATAAACTCGCTTTTGCCATGGGACTTAACTTTGTGCGAATTATATTGGTAAAATCAATGGATATGTATGTATGCATGCGACGTCCACTTTGGTTCAAAAACTCCTGTCCAATGCCGCTCATTATAAAGTTATGCGCTAATAAATAGTTCACAATTGAGTATAAATTGGCAGTTTCAACCGAAAAACGGGGGTTCCGACTTTCGATGGGTATGAGCCAAGTGTGTGACTGCATGTAGAAGCTGCCGCAAAATGATAATAATTACGTGCATTATGCTTAATGCAAGCGATGAATAAAATGGGAAAAAAGGGGGCCACAGGGATGATGTGAGAGGTCGATGTGCTGCCATTGATTTCAGCTTTTAATTTGAGGCCATTGTTCTAAGGCGAGCACACTGGAAAAATAAGGACATCGCATTGAAAATTGATGACGAAAATATAGTTAACAATGATACAAAGCAGCTGAAGAAAAATTTAATTTTATGTCTTATTATTTATTTAGACTTGTGATTTGATCAATTTTACTCCTTCTTTCAAATTTACATGAGTTTAATTACGTATTATGTTTATATAAATTATAAAAGGGTAAATAAATGTAAACTTAATCTATTGTTGAAATTTTGAGTTCCATGTATTTTATATGTGTAAAATAAGAAAGAGAAAGAATTTCTTAGGTTTGAAAGACAATATTTTAAAAAGAAGAATGACAATATTTCTCGCAGTGCACCCAGATATGTATACATTTATGGGAGGGTGTTAAGTGCAAGTGCATGTAAATGTTGCCACCGTGGCCAAACAATGGCCGCTAGTTAGTTTGCCGGCCGCTTTTTCTTTTTTCAACTATTACGGCCCGATCTTTTATCCCCCTTTCCCCTCTTTTGCGCCACCCCCCCTCACATGCCCACTGTTTTTTGTGTGTTGCATTAATTAAAACACAATCATCGCAAAATTATGCATGCCGCTGCCTCGTCGTTGGGCACACAATTATTTATTGAACGTTAAAGGCATTCGAATAAATAACAATCCCGCAGTAAGGCCAAAAAAAAATCAGTTGATTAGCCAACAGAAAATGAAGCAAACATAAAACAGCGTCAACAGTTTAAATCATGCGGTGTATTTTGAGATGTTTGATTGGGAAAATTGTGAAAATCTGGCAGGATAAAAAGCCTCAACCAATGTAAATAAATAACTATAATAGTAAATAAGTAACTGTCTTGAACGCAATGCAAAAAATATCATTGGAATGTGAATTGTTTTAATTGACAGCTCACAAGAGCAACAGTTTATTTTATTACTTCACTATTAAACGTTAATAAATTAAAAGGAAACTAACATTTTCTTTTCGGTAACCAAGCGCTTTTTATAGCGCCCTCTGGCGTGAATTGCTGGAAACAAGACTAGTTCGGACAGCAGGTGGCGCTGGCCAAATTCAACGGGGGAATTTTTAACGATATTGGGTTATTTACAAAAATGCAAAAAAAAAAAAAAATATAAACAATTAGAAATATTTTCTATTGAAATAAAACTTTATATTTAGTATATTTATATTTGTTATATTTATTTGTTTTGTTTATGTAAAGTCGAGAAGGCATTAAACACAAAAACGAAAATAAAACAAAATAAATTTACTTTGAAGAAGGTGGCATACTCAAAGTGAAAATTATTCAAGTAAAATGCTGTGGGCAACAAAGTCGAACCATTGCTGTAGCCACATCGCAGGCCTTAAAAATATGTATTATGGCTACCGTATAAGTAGTTACAAAGCATGTTAACAGTGACAACATTTAAGGCAACAAGCTTAATGACAGCTCGCTCGGCAGCATTAAAGTCCGCATTTGCAACTAAGCTGTGAGCACGGATCGAAGCTGAACAAAAATGCAATGGAGTTGAAATAGCCGGTAATGACAGTAACACGGAATCAGTTAAGGCAGGATAGCAACAATACCAATTACAGATGCATCGACAATACAGTGCGAAAAAAGAATAAAAATGATATTAAATTTATATTTAATTTTAAATTCTCATATAAAACACTAACATATGACTAATTATTTTGGAAATGCTTGATTTTGAAAATACTAAAATTTAAAGTTTTTTAAGTGTGGCTTCCATTTAAAAAAACGATTTTATTGGAAACTTTTAAAATACTACGGAGGAAAAGTAGCATTGTAATTTATTATTCACCCATTTACTTTCGGACTGAAAGAAGACGAACCGTAATATCATTAACCCAAAGTGCAGAAGTGCAACATTAATTGCAGTTATTGAAAATCAAAACATAAATGCCAGTTAAGCACGTTGCAGTGTTGTGCGAGAAATGTAAGGAAAAGGGACCCCGAACTGTAAATCGTATTAAAATAATTACATTTAATGGCAGCCGATCTCTCCGCCCGAAACTCATTTGTTTTTATTAACGCCACATGTAATTGCAACCGATGCAGTCGCTGCATGTTGCACATTGCATGTTGCACGTGCCCAACCATATGGAAATCCCCCAAATGAACGCAATGTCGGAAGGTCGGCAATTGGATTCGGTTGAAGTCCTGGTCGAATAGTTAACGATTATTTAACCAGAAGGAATTAACCTCATTTTCATGGTTTCATAATTAATCCAATTTGTTGAACATATAAATTTCGCAGCCTCGTACATTTTTTGTCCACCCTCCCTTTTTTTGTGCATACTCCTCCGCTGACCAATCATAATTGGAAATTTATTATCCACCGTGGAGTTGTCGACAGGGGAGTTTTGCTGTAATCAATACGCAATTGTGTCGCTCTCTCCCTCTCACTCACTGTCGATCTTCCGTCCCTTTCAACGACCACGTGGCGTATACGCAATGCGGACAATCAGCAACAGAAACAGGAACAAGAACAACTTAATACGCGGCCACAAACAAGGGCAATTATGAATCGCAAGCACTTATGCCCAAGAGAAGAGGTGGCCGAGCGGGATGAGGGGCTGTGGCAGTGGGTGAAATCTGGTGGGTCGTTGCTATGGGTGGACTTTTCCACCCAGCAAACTGCCATGAAAATCCCAACGAGAAAAAAGGACATTACCATATCAGGAAAAGTTCGTGAGACTTTTCAGCATTAAAGCTAGCTGACTTGTCCCAAAAGCTTTCGAGTTTGCCAAGCTTTGTTTTTCGGTAAAAAAAAACAGAGTTACAGAGATGTTAATACACATAACTGTTATTTTGCACAACAGATCATTCAATTTTCCTAAAAGTTAGTAACTGTGTTAACCCCCTCATATTATGTATACGTCAAATTAAAAAAAAAGTTTTTTTTTTGGCGCCTTCAAAAACTCGACAAATTAATGTAAAATATTTTTGTATCAAAACGCTGAGAAAAAATGGTCAAGGGATGGAATGCATCCGTGAATTCGTCATTAAATTGGCAATCAAGTGGAACTCATAGTTAAAAATGTTTGAGTTTTTAAAATTTTCTCAAAAAATTTGATCAAAAATTCAAAAAGTGGTCATAAAATTAAAAAACCGATTTTAAAAATTTTTTGAAAATCGATTTTTGCATCAAAACAAAATTAATTTTTGTAAACTGATTGTGGATGGAAAGCATAGGTCGCCAGCTATTTAAACCAGCCACTCTTATGGCTATACGTCTATTTTTTGGCCAAGTTACAACCAAGGGACTCTTTCGGATTTTTTTTTGACAAATCTCCAAAAACGTTTAAAAAAAACACCTAAAAAATAAGTTTTTCTATCGAAACGTTGAGAAGTAATGCTCAAAAGATGGAATGTCATATATTGGTGAATTCGTCAGTAAATTTCCAATCGAATGGCATTCACATTTAATTTTTTTTCAGATTTTCAAATTTCTGCAAAAAATGATGATGTACCCCCTTACAAAAAAGTCAGAAATTCGGACAAAAATAAATTTTTCAAAAAACGTTTTACTAAATTCGGTTTTTTTGTCAAAACTAAATTAATTGTTTTTAATCTATCAGGGTTGGATGGTATAGGTTGCCAGCTGTTCAAAATAGCAATTCTTTTGACTTTGGGTCTTATTTTGGCAAAGTTACAACAAAAAGACTCTTCAGAACTAATTTTGTTTGAAAAATCGCCAAAAATCCCAAAAACACATTAAAAACTTGGTTTTTGTGTCAAACCCCTGAGAAATAATGGTCAAAATGTGGAATGTCACACACCGTTGAATTCGTAATAAAATTTCCAATCAAATGGCATTCACAGTTAAAATTTTTTCAGATTTTCAAATTTCTGCAAAAAATGATGATGTACCCCCTTACAAAAAAGTCAGAAATTTGGACAAAAATAAATTTTTCAAAAAACGTTTTTCTAAATTCGGTTTCTTTGTCAAAACTAAATTAATTGTTTTTAATCGATCTGGGTTGGCTGGTATAGGTTGCCATCTGTTCAAAATAGCAATTCTTTTGACTTTGGGTCTTATTTTGGCAAAGTTACAACAAAAAGACTCTTCAGAAATAATTTTGTTTGAAAAATCGCTAAAAATACTAAAAAACACATTAAGAACTTGGTTTTTGTGTCAAAACCCTGGGAAACAATGGTCAAAATGTGGAATGTCATATACCGTTGAATTCGTAATAAAATTTCCAATCGAATGGCATTCACAGTTAATTTTTTTTCAGATTTTCTAATTTCTGCAAAAAATGATGATGTACCCCCTTACAAAAAAGTCAGAAATTTGGACAAAAATAAATTTTTCAAAAAACGTTTTTCTAAATTCGGTTTTTTTGTCAAAACTAAATTAATTGTTTTAAATCGATCAGGGTTGGATGGAATAGGTTGCCAGCTGTTCAAAATACCAATTCTTTTGACTTTGTGTCTTATTTTGGCAAAGTTACAACAAAAAGACTCTTCAGAAATAATTTTGTTTGAAAAATCGCCTAATTCTTAAAAAAACACATTAAGAACTTGGTTTTTGTGTCAAAACCCTGGGAAACAATGGCCAAAATGTGGAATGTCATATACCGTTGAATTCGTCAGTAAATTTCCAATCGAATGGCATTCACATTTAATTTTTTTTCAGATTTTCAAATTTCTGCAAAAAATGATGACAAAAAAGTCAGAAATTTGGACAAAAATAAATTTTTCAAAAAACGTTTTTCTAAATTCGGTTTTTTTTGTCAAAACTAAATTAATTGTTTTTAATCGATCAGGGTTGGATGGCATAGGTTGCAGCTGTTCAAAATAGCACGAATGGCATTCACAGTTAAAATTTTTTCAGATTTTCAAATTGCTGCAAAAAATGATGATGTACCCCCTTACAAAAAAGTCAGAAATTTGGACAAAAATAAATTTTTCAAAAAACGTTTTTCTAAATTCGGTTTCTTTGTCAAAACTAAATTAATTGTTTTCAATCGATCTGGGTTGGATGGTATAGGTTGCCATCTGTTCAAAATAGCAATTCTTTTGACTTTGGGTCTTATTTTGGCAAAGTTACAACAAAAAGACTCTTCAGAAATAATTTTGTTTGAAAAATCGCCAAAAATACTAAAAAAACACATTAAGAACTTGGTTTTTGTGTCAAAACCCTGGGAAACAATGGTCAAAATGTGGAATGTCATATACCGTTGAATTCGTAATAAAATTTCCAATCGAATGGCATTCACAGTTAATTTTTTTTCAGATTTTCAAATTTCTGCAAAAAATGATGATGTACCCCCTTACAAAAAAGTCAGAAATTTGGACAAAAATAAATTTTTCAAAAAACGTTTTTCTAAATTCGGTTTCTTTGTCAAAACTAAATTAATTGTTTTCAATCGATCTGGGTTGGATGGTATAGGTTGCCATCTGTTCAAAATAGCAATTCTTTTGACTTTGGGTCTTATTTTGGCAAAGTTACAACAAAAAGACTCTTCAGAAATAATTTTGTTTGAAAAATCGCCAAAAATACTAAAAAACACATTAAGAACTTGGTTTTTGTGTCAAAACCCTGGGAAACAATGGTCAAAATGTGGAATGTCATATACCGTTGAATTCGTAATAAAATTTCCAATCGAATGGCATTCACAGTTAATTTTTTTTCAGATTTTCAAATTTCTGCAAAATATGATGACAAAAAAGTCAGAAATTTGGACAAAAATAAATTTTTCAAAAAACGTTTTTCTAAATTCGGTTTTTTTGTCAAAACTAAATTAATTGTTTTTAATCGATCAGGGTTGGATGGCATAGGTTGCAGCTGTTCAAAATAGCACGAATGGCATTCACAGTTAAAATTTTTTCAGATTTTCAAATTGCTGCAAAAAATGATGATGTACCCCCTTACAAAAAAGTCAGAAATTTGTACAAAAATAAATTTTTCAAAAAACGTTTTTCTAAATTCGGTTTCTTTGTCAAAACTAAATTAATTGTTTTTAATCGATCTGGGTTGGCTGGTATAGGTTGCCATCTGTTCAAAATAGCAATTCTTTTGACTTTGGGTCTTATTTTGGCAAAGTTACAACAAAAAGACTCTTCAGAAATAATTTTGTTTGAAAAATCGCCAAAAATACTAAAAAACACATTAAGAACTTGGTTTTTGTGTCAAAACCCTGGGAAACAATGGTCAAAATGTGGAATGTCATATACCGTTGAATTCGTAATAAAATTTCCAATCGAATGGCATTCACAGTTAATTTTTTTTCAGATTTTCAAATTTCTGCAAAAAATGATGATGTACCCCCTTACAAAAAAGTCAGAAATTTGGACAAAAATAAATTTTTCAAAAAACGTTTTTCTAAATTCGGTTTTTTTGTCAAAACTAAATTAATTGTTTTTAATTGATCAGGGTTGGATGGCATAGGTTGCCAGCTGTTCAAAATAGCAATTCTTTGACTTTGGGTCTTATTTTGGCAAAGTTACAACAAAAAGAATCTTCAGAAATAATTTTGTTTGAAAAATCGCCAAAAATACTAAAAAACACATTAAGAACTTGGTTTTTGTGTCAAAACCCTGGGAAAAAATGGTCAAAATGTGGAATGTCATATACCGTTGAATTCGTAATAAAATTTCCAATCGAATGGCATTCACAGTTAATTTTTTTTCAGATTTTCTAATTTCTGCAAAAAATGATGATGTACCCCCTTACAAAAAAGTCAGAAATTTGGACAAAAATAAATTTTTCAAAAAACGTTTTTCTAAATTCGGTTTTTTTTGTCAAAACTAAATTAATTGTTTTAAATCGATCAGGGTTGGATGGAATAGGTTGCCAGCTGTTCAAAATACCAATTCTTTTGACTTTGTGTCTTATTTTGGCAAAGTTACAACAAAAAGACTCTTCAGAAATAATTTTGTTTGAAAAATCGCCTAATTCTTAAAAAAACACATTAAGAACTTGGTTTTTGTGTCAAAACCCTGGGAAACAATGGCCAAAATGTGGAATGTCATATACCGTTGAATTCGTCAGTAAATTTCCAATCGAATGGCATTCACATTTAATTTTTTTTCAGATTTTCAAATTTCTGCAAAAAATGATGACAAAAAAGTCAGAAATTTGGACAAAAATAAATTTTTCAAAAAACGTTTTTCTAAATTCGGTTTTTTTGTCAAAACTAAATTAATTGTTTTTAATCGATCAGGGTTGGATGGCATAGGTTGCAGCTGTTCAAAATAGCACGAATGGCATTCACAGTTAAAATTTTTTCAGATTTTCAAATTGCTGCAAAAAATGATGATGTACCCCCTTACAAAAAAGTCAGAAATTTGGACAAAAATAAATTTTTCAAAAAACGTTTTTCTAAATTCGGTTTCTTTGTCAAAACTAAATTAATTGTTTTCAATCGATCTGGGTTGGATGGTATAGGGTGCCATCTGTTCAAAATAGCAATTCTTTTGACTTTGGGTCTTATTTTGGCAAAGTTACAACAAAAAGACTCTTCAGAAATAATTTTGTTTGAAAAATCGCCAAAAATACTAAAAAACACATTAAGAACTTGGTTTTTGTGTCAAAACTCTGGGAAACAATGGTCAAAATGTGGAATGTCATATACCGTTGAATTCGTAATAAAATTTCCAATCGAATGGCATTCACAGTTAATTTTTTTTTCAGATTTTCAAATTTCTGCAAAAAATGATGATGTACCCCCTTACAAAAAAGTCAGAAATTTGGACAAAAATAAATTTTTCAAAAAACGTTTTTCTAAATTCGGTTTCTTTTTCAAAACTAAATTAATTGTTTTCAATCGATCTGGGTTGGATGGTATAGGTTGCCATCTGTTCAAAATAGCAATTCTTTTGACTTTGGGTCTTATTTTGGCAAAGTTACAACAAAAAGACTCTTCAGAAATAATTTTGTTTGAAAAATCGCCAAAAATACTAAAAAACACATTAAGAACTTGGTTTTTGTGTCAAAACCCTGGGAAACAATGGTCAAAATGTGGAATGTCATATACCGTTGAATTCGTAATAAAATTTCCAATCGAATGGCATTCACAGTTAATTTTTTTTCAGATTTTCAAATTTCTGCAAAAAATGATGATGTACCCCCTTACAAAAAAGTCAGAAATTTGGACAAAAATAAATTTTTCAAAAAACGTTTTTCTAAATTCGGTTTTTTTGTCAAAACTAAATTAATTGTTTTTAATTGATCAGGGTTGGATGGCATAGGTTGCCAGCTGTTCAAAATAGCAATTCTTTTGACTTTGGGTCTTATTTTGGCAAAGTTACAACAAAAAGAATCTTCAGAAATAATTTTGTTTGAAAAATCGCCAAAAATACTAAAAAACACATTAAGAACTTGGTTTTTGTGTCAAAACCCTGGGAAACAATGGTCAAAATGTGGAATGTCATATACCGTTGAATTCGTAATAAAATTTCCAATCGAATGGCATTCACAGTTAATTTTTTTTCAGATTTTCTAATTTCTGCAAAAAATGATGATGTACCCCCTTACAAAAAAGTCAGAAATTTGGACAAAAATAAATTTTTCAAAAAACGTTTTTCTAAATTCGGTTTCTTTGTCAAAACTAAATTAATTGTTTTCAATCGATCTGGGTTGGATGGTATAGGTTGCCATCTGTTCAAAATAGCAATTCTTTTGACTTTGGGTCTTATTTTGGCAAAGTTACAACAAAAAGACTCTTCAGAAATAATTTTGTTTGAAAAATCGCCAAAAATACTAAAAAACACATTAAGAACTTGGTTTTTGTGTCAAAACCCTGGGAAACAATGGTCAAAATGTGGAATGTCATATACCGTTGAATTCGTAATAAAATTTCCAATCGAATGGCATTCACAGTTAATTTTTTTTCAGATTTTCAAATTTCTGCAAAAAATGATGATGTACCCCCTTACAAAAAAGTCAGAAATTTGGACAAAAATAAATTTTTCAAAAAACGTTTTTCTAAATTCGGTTTCTTTGTCAAATCTAAATTAATTGTTTTCAATCGATCTGGGTTGGATGGTATAGGTTGCCATCTGTTCAAAATAGCAATTCTTTTGACTTTGGGTCTTATTTTGGCAAAGTTACAAAAAAAAGACTCTTCAGAAATAATTTTGTTTGAAAAATCGCCAAAAATACTAAAAAACACATTAAGAACTTGGTTTTTGTGTCAAAACCCTGGGAAACAATGGTCAAAATGTGGAATGTCATATACCGTTGAATTCGTAATAAAATTTCCAATCGAATGGCATTCACAGTTAAAATTTTTTCAGATTTTCAAATTTCTGCAATAAGTGATGATATTATTTTTTCTAAACCGATTGAGAATGGATAGTATAGGTTGCCAGTTGTACAAAACAGTCACTCTTATGGATATACGTCTAATTTTGGCCAAGTTACAACAAAAGGATACTTAAGGATTTTGATTTTTTACAAATCTCCAAAAACCTAAATAAAACCCTTAAGTTCCAGTGATTTTCATCGGCTTAAATAGGAACAAAAGGCCCTTTTATAAACAACTATATTTCTTATAAAATTCGTTAAATGTTTAAGGTGGCTTAAAATTATTGCAGATCAGATTAGCAACAAGTATGGATTCCGAATAAAACGTGCCACAAAGGAAAGATTAGCTGTGACTCAGTCCTTGAGCTGTTATACGAATTACTTGAAGAGCAAATCGCATACTGAGTTATTTTAAGAGTGCAAAGGGTCAAAACGGCGCATGCCTCGAGAATTAACAGAGCTGAAGAGCGAAGTACATCGCCGGAAATGCCGCTTGCATGGCTCTTAATATTTAAATCAAATTTCCTTTGCACTTAGCAAAGTTTCACACCCAACCATAATTATTGAGCATTTGAACGAACAGAATCCCACATCTCTTATTTCTTTATTGCGCAAACGCTGAGAGAAATGAAGAAATCACTGCCAATAAAATTCAGTTAACAGAGACTCGAAATGTGCCGGCTTCTATTTTGGTCAGCGGTACTTTTCCTGAAAAGCCAGCTGAATATTCAGTTGGAGCAACACATTTAACCCTTTGTCCTGATTCTGCCCCATCCATATCCTGGAGGCATTCTAATAAATCTCAATTACCTGTAGCAACAAATCACTGGCAATGCTAATGTACGTAAAACACAATAAAAAGTCTTAAGGATTTTTCAAAAGCTCAACGTGAAGTATTTGTTTTCATTTTATCAAATAAAACCTAAAAGGGAAAAATAAAGTCGTGCAAAGTATGAATTAAAGGTATTTTTTGTGGTATCATATATTACACATTTACATTATATATATTTTTTAGATACAACCCAATCAAAAACCTTATTATTCTTATTTATTGGTGAAGTAATAATTCACAAACAACAAAAATCAGCCTATTTGCAGACAAAAATTAACTTTATAAATAAAAATACTTTAATTTTGGTTCCAACATAACATGAACCCTACACATTTTTTTATAATTTGTTGAAAACCTTAGACATATATTACGTAAGACAAGAAAAGCCCTAGAGTTTTTTTTAAATTATTATGTTGACATGTGCAAGCTATTTTTACAAATAAACTGTTACAAACAAACAATTAAAGTCGTAAGCAATTTTAAATTGATTTTGCTTTGTCAAATGTTAAAAAATAAACAAACAAAACCTGTAAATATATTTCGCAATTAAATATTATATTTGAATTTCAAATATTTATATTTTAACGAAAAAGTTTAAAAAACCTAACAAAATTGATAACCTAATAAAAAAGAACCAATAATAATTACCCAAAACTCCAAAAGAAAATTTCCGAACTGGATAGGCACTAAGGCGCAGAAAACCCACAGTTTCCGTGCTCTTGTTTTATTAATTTGCGAAAATCCACAGACAATAAATCAACCTGAGTAGCAGCTATCTTATAGCCGGAACATCAACTATATTGTTCGCCTTTTTGTTTACGAGGGAGTTTTGTTTTTGTGTCGCCTATACATTTGGCAGGCATCCGGTTCCAACGTCTTCATTTTGCAGTCATCACGTTTCACCCCGCTTCCTTTTCTTTTTTCCCTTTTCCCCTTTTCCCCTTGCCCTTCTGCCACTTTGCTTTTTTCCCACCCCGTTTTCCCCGCCCCTGGCACATTTTCGCCTTTTAATTTCGCACTTGGGTCATTTTGTTGTTTGGTGTGGATTATAAGACCACTTCATATTCATGCAACTAACAACCGAGCGAGCGGGCACAAAAAAGGCGCCCAGCTCCCCGGAAAGCCAGACATTTGCTACTTCCAAGCGGCCAAGAGAAGACCGGGCTGGGGGTAGGCATAAAAACCAGCTGCCTTTTGTATTTAGCCACAAAAAAGGCAGAAAGAGGAGGGGCTGGGGTCGAAGAACAACGGCAGCAACAATAAACATTCCCAGCGACAAGCTGGCCAAGTGCAAGCTGACCGAAATGAAAGGCCAAAAGGTTTTTCGCCGGGCCAAGGGGCAAAAACAGTCAACGAAAAGCAAAGGAGACGAAAAAGGCCAGGCCAAAACGGACTTGGCTCGGGCAAAACTCCATTTTCACACAGAAAAAAAAGGCCAAAAATATGAAAGCCCAAGTATTAATATTACCTTTTTATAGTAAAATAAATAAAATACCGTGAACTGGAAGCTATAGTATAAAGTTAATATTGTAGGCAACTGCAAAAAATATTTAGGCATTTGTACAATTCCTTAAAGTATTTATATCGATTTAAGCTTTGAGGAAAAGAAAATTCTTCATTTTGTATTATTAAAGCTGAAATAATAACATTTTTTTACCGTGCACAAACACTTCAATGTCTGCCATTCGTCGACTCTGGGACAATATGATGGAGTAAAAAAGGAAAAGCACACGTAAAACACTGAAAGAGGAGCTCACAAAAGTAACAACTTAATTTCTGCCCCCTTTTTCCACAGCTTGCTGCTAGGTTACCCTTTTGAATTTATACCGGCCACATTGGAAATCCATTGAAACATTGAGACGCAGTCCATCAATCAGAGAGGCTGAAATAGAGGGAACTAGCAGATGATTGGGGCTTTTTCAAAGTTCAAGTTTCTTCGGCGAAGAAGTCATTTTTGAAAGCATCCCCATAAAATAATGTAGCATTTTGTATGCCATTCTATTGGTTTAGGCAAACTAATTGGAAGAAAGAAAATAAATTTAAGCCGATAAGGTTTCCATTGAAAAAGTTCACAGAATATATATTAGGTGCACGCATAGAATAAATAAAAAGTAAGAAACTGACTTATAATTCTAATTTTATTGCCCTTAACCTAATTGAAGTAAAATAAACTCGTAATGAATGCAAAATGCATTAGGAAACTTTTTAATTGTTCTAAGAAATAAAATATTTTAAAAATGCATTTTTTTCAAAGCATTTAATTAAGAAAAACAACATTTAAATAAGGCAACGTTTTTTATATAATTCATTTTCATATAAAAAAAAAGTTGAACAAAAAATATCAAATATAGAAAATGTCGGCTTGCACCGTGATACTTAGCTTAGAATCCTGACTGAGCCAGCTAATTTTCCTTAAGCCCTATTAAGAACTATCATCAGGTGTCTCTTTGTTAGTTACCCTTGACCCTTCCCCGCCCCTTTTTTCTACCCAATGCCCACTTAAGCCGTATAATACCAGTTTAGAAACCGCGCGAGGGGAAAAGGAACTCAAGCTGCCAAGGCAAGCGACTTAAATAACGGAAAAAAGTTCGTGGCCTCTGTTTCACGTCCGTTTTGTAGGCCACTCTTATTTATATCAACATATATACACTGTAAAAAAATGTAAATAAATCAAAATTTGTACAAAATAAGACAATACCATGAGCAATATTTAAAACAAAATTTATTTTATTTTTATTGTTATCTTTAGGTTATCCAAAGACTTCCACAATTATTTTGAATAAATCATGTTTAAATGGAGAATCTCTGTTTTCTCAGTGCAAATATATAAATAATTTTTTATTTTTGGTTTTGCTCAATGTCTGAAAAAAATGGGAAAAACAGGGGTCATAGTTCACAGCTGTTCATTCGTTGCGCTTTTTTCGGCCACTTGTTTCGCGCCGTCCCGTTTTTCCATTCCACTTCCGCTTCTGTTTCGTTTTCGCCGTTCCCCTTTTATATTACCCCGGTTTTCCTTTTTTTTTGCCTTTCCGCTTTTCTTTTCGGTGTTATTGTTGTTGATAATTTGTTGACCATCACATTTTCCGCACATTTTGCGTCTTCATTTCATTGCGGACTGCGAACTTGAAACTTCTTCATTTGCCTCCAACTGTCTCCTTCTTCTTGGAACAGGCCATCTCTTTCTGCTCGGGTCCTGCTGTCCCTGTCGCACGCACTTTATGCATTATTTAACTATATTCTGTACGCCATTCTCTTTTGTATGTTGCCCTGTTTGTTTTGTTTTGTTTTAATTAAAAGTGCTGACCGCCAAAGAGCTGTTCCTAGTTTCCCCCTCCTTTTTTTCGTTGTGGGGGTTTTTAGTGAGACCCCCATTCCCTCATTTTCCGACCCCCCCCCCCCCCAACATCCTTTTCCTCCTCTCGAGGCATGTCTGTGCATTAATGTGGCTTATAATCAAGATCGGCCAACAAAAAGCGTAGCAAAGTGGAGTCGAGTCAAGTGGAATGGAATAAAAAGTTGTTCGTCCTGCTTTTTGGCCACATCAAAGGCAAGGCCACTCCAGCCCCTATTTTTCACCCTCCCCTTTGCCCTATTTCCACTTTCAGGATCCCCATCCTCATCCATCGATTGCGGTCGCATTTTGTTGTTTATGTTGTAAATCCATTTCGGTCTGACAAAACTTTCATCATCCGCTTATCTCCGTTTGCGGTTTTCATATATCCCATATATACCAGACGGAAATGTATAAATACAAGGAGTTCTAATGGTTAGAGAATTAAAGAAAAAAAACCTTTACTTATCCATTTATACTTAAAGAACTTAAATAAGTTTTATTCACATTTAATGAAAATTATGAGTTTGCCCAGTCCTATTTGTAATTAAAAAAAAATTGTCACTTAAAAACGTTAAAGATTTAATACTTTAAGTGGCTTATAACTAATTAATTGGTAATTTTTTCTATATTTAGTCATTTAATGGCAAATAAAAGCAAATACTGAAAACAAAATATAAATATTTCTTAAATATTTTTTTAGCTTTGAATAAACAAACTAAGAATATTTAACACTTGTGAAATGTAACGAGTCCAACGTTTTGTTTAGTTTAATTAATATTTTAATAATATTTTAATATTTATATATATATATATATATATATATATATATATATATATATATATTTATATTTAATATTAATATTTTACCTTAAAATGGTTAAGTAAGTATTTTTCGAAAAAGCTTTTAGCCCAACTGATTTTGAATATTTTAAAATGGGATTTGTATATTCCATTCCTCCGCCATCTGCTACATTTTGAAAGATCCCCCGAGCGAATACCTTGACCTGCTGACCCGATTTGCAGACTTTCGCTCGATTCGTTTCAATGTTGTCCGATTTTGCGGCTTTTCCCTAGGTGAGTGGAGTTAAAAGCGAGCGCGGGGTGGGAACATTCGAAAGGGGCGAATGGAAGTTTTGGAGGAAGACAAGGGGTTCTGGGATGGCTGAGAAAATTAACGACACGGCGCGGTTTCATTTGTTTTCTAATTTAAATTTATGTTTATGAGTTATGGCTGAGGCAGGGCCCCGCCCCTTTTTGGCCGCCCCCACTTATAATTATGAGCTTCTGGTCTAGGCTCTTTGAGGTTGTGTTCGCAGGCAGGCTATTAATTTTGAGCACTTCGTTTCGCGGTCTCGGATTAGTTTACTTTCGAGTAATTGGATGAACAGTGGCCAACAGGCGAATGAGTAATGTGGACGGCAATTGACAGATGGGTAGGTCGATTCACTGAACAAGACCGATTTTAAAGGATGGAGCCTCCTCGGCTTGAATGGCAATTGCTGTGGATTTCTTTATGTTTTGTTAACTTGCTGCTAAATTCTTTGCTCTAGTTAAACTAATTCAAAGTAATATGCTAATAAGACTTATGAAATATTATAAATATTTATTTTTTAATAACAAGAGAGAAATTTCTGGTTCACCCTACCGAATGTTGAGTATTCCTTATTTGAATCAATTTTTATTAAATCTTTCCAAAAATGTACCTATTGAATCCCTGGTGTCTGATGCTCATTTCTGTGCCAATCATCCAATATTTCGATGGAGTGTCCCATATTGCTTTGCTGATGCGGCAGTTGCCTGGTTTTGCCCAAAAGAGTCCTAAAATTCGGGAGGAGCTGGGGACTCCCGAATAGTTGGCCACAAAACGGGACTGAGGTTAAGGCCACGCCCCCTTTATCGCCCCTTCGGAGACGCAAAAAAAAATTCATTTATTATTAAAATCACTTTCGTTGCAATGAGGATTCCAAATGTCCTATCGTTTCGTTTGTTTTTATTGGTGTGCGTGTGTCGTCCTCTCTAACTCTCTATCTATCTCTCTCCCTTTTTCCCTGCCCCATCTTCCCTCTCTTTCTTGGCTTGTGTTTGTACAAAATCCTGACGAGAATTGCCTTGAACTAGTCGAGTCCATGTGTAATGTGCTTGGGTCTTCTGGAATACCTGCTCTAAAAACCACTTCTCCCATTAGTGCTGATAGTTTGACTGATTTGTAGCTGAAACAAGTTAATTAATTAATTGATTTGAAAGGATTTATCACAGGCGTTTAAAGTTCTGAGTGCATGGGAAAACAAAAGCTCGATGTCAAATTAACCAAAAAGAGAACTTTATAATAAATATTCATATTTTGTTCGTCTACTACAGCCAACAAAAAAAATGAAAGTTTAGTTTTGATAATAGTGTTTCGGAAATAAACTACAGACAAGACTCTAAAACTGTAGTCTAATGCCTAATTTGTTTATTTTGATACTTTCGTGGTATTAACTTAATACTCATCTAATTAAGAAATTTCCCATACACAATAGTTTAAAATTCATTTAACAATAGTTTAGTTTCTATGGGCGTACCTATTGTAACGAACCTATGTATTTGAAGCTAACCGCTAGTACATATTTTAGTAAAACAATTTTAAATTTTTATAGCGTAATTTTAATATTATAATATTGATTTATATTATATATAATGATGTGAGACATCTTGGATCTATCTAACATTTTTTGTATCTGTTTTAGGTAGGTACCCTTACGAAAAGCATTATAATGATAATTTGTAGATATTTTTTTTTATAGTATCTGACATTTTGAAATTGTATCTTATGGTTTTCATTTTTTATAACTAAGCGCCAGCACTGTCATATCATTTGCCAAGGACCCATGTCCTTTAGGCCCCCGTCCAGCCGCATGCAACCACCCGTTTTGGAGGCTCTTGTTGTTGCTAGGTTAACAAGTGTCATATGTGGTTGCTAGATGTATCTCCATCTGTCTGACTGTGGTAATGGCACATCTAGCTAGCTCTAACCTCCCAAAAGCCCCCTGCCGCCCAACACATTTTCCACCACCGACAACATGAACATCCTTCGACTGGCGGAGCACCTGTCTTGGGTCGTAGCATATTTCTTGGATTTAACTCAAGTGTGCTTTGGAGATTTTGTAGCCGCTTTAAAACGTTATGCACCACAGGACATCCCTTCCATTTCACACCACCACCCCCACCCCCTTTTGGGGTTGTTTGTTTTTGTGTTGTTTTGGGCTGCGCAAAATGTCAACGAAAGTGCAAATAAAATCTAATGGCGAAATCATTGCAAAAGTTACGAACACAACGTGTCTCTACGATTTGCCCGGGTGTGCGTGAGTATCTGTGTGGATGACTAGGTGTTCTGTGTGTCTGTGTGTCTGTGTATGTATGGGTGAGTCCTTAATGGGCTTGTCATTTGGTTTGTCGCACCCGCGTGAATTTGTTTTTATCCCAGCATTGCATTTTATGAGTCGGTCGGCATTTTGGCAAACGCATTTCGCATTTTCCGCAACCTTTACCGAAACCAAAGAAAAAAAGCAAAATAAAAACAAAAAATACCCACACACATACATACCAGCGATTTAATGACCTTCGAAGTCGACAAACCGTTTTGCCATCATCGCAGAAATCTCGTTAGGGATATTAGTCTCCAGTCAAAAGACGTAAGGCCTGGAAAAAGCACTAACTTGGCCTTAACTTTTAAACGATTGGGGTTTGGCTTTGACTCGATTCAAGGCGGAACATCCTGTGACATTCGAAAGTTACATTGCAGTTCGTTTCGTCAACTGAACCGCCTTTGAGACATTTAAAACTGCTTCCCATATTACTCAAAATTTTGTTAATTTAGTTGAATTATCTTTGAAATCTCGTCAAAGATCTATTGTGATATTTTTGCATTATTGACAAAAATATATTCCAAATTAATATCCTAAAATCTCTTGATGTAAAGAGTGGAAGTGATCTGAGCAAGACTGCATTTAAAAAAGCGATAAGCGACATAAATATTGTAACAATTTCGCTTTGAAATAAAATGCATACCAAGGATTTGCTTATTCAATTTCTCCTTTATAAAATAATCATGTTTCTTGGCCGATTTCATTGGGCCTAAGCCAATTCCTAATCTTTTTTTCGCACTCGCACTTGATTCAATTTGAAACATTTTCCCGTGCTTAACGGAAAAAGGCAAAGTGAAAGGGGAAATTGGTAAGGTGGAAATGGAAAATGGGCAGGGAAAGCAGGATGATGGGAACTCGCAGGATGTTGGGCACTAAAGGTGCTCAAATATTTATGCCCCTTGTGGTGGATAACCAAAGAAAACACAATGAAACTAAATAAGAATATTGCGATATACAATAACCGACTCCCACAGCCCAATCCACTTAATAAAACATGGACACTGCAAGAAATAATCGTTCTGAAATCGAAATAATCAAATTTAAACATTACTTGAAAGTGAAATAATTTACAATTCGTGTAATACTATAGTTAATTTTATAAACGATTTTTACCTAATGGTTAAAAAAAGTACAATTTATTTGAATGATTTGATTCGTCTCGCATTTTCTAAAGTTTTTGAAATAAATACCTCACAGGTAAATAATAATATATGGTTTTCATTTGCTATTCATCGCATATTAAAGCATTTCTTTCTTAATTATGATAACTTTTTCGCAGTGTAATAAAGGAAGCTCCTCCTCCAGAGGTTGGGGAGGGGTGACTGCGGGAATCGCAATGAATTTCTGAATTTAGGCGCTGTTTTTCCTTATGAAATCCCTTCCCCCGCGATTCGTATCGCATATGAGTAGTGCACAATTACACACATTTTTCTTTCTGCATCCATGTGTGTGTGTGTGTGTGTGTGTATGTCTGTCCCTGTATCAGTGTGCTGATGGGCAAATGGGCGGGGCAAATGCCAAGTGGGCGGCATCAAATATTTATGGACGTGCCAGGGGAAGCCACCAAGCAATCGCTTCATATTCAATATTCAGTTGTTACGCGCGGCAAGTGCAGCAAATTGCCAATTCGCCATTCCAATAAGCCAAAACCAAATGAGCAGCAGCCAAACAATGGCCAACTCAGTGGATATACCGCTCTATCTGTTCGGGCCAAGGGCCAAAATCATTTCGAGACGAGACGAGACGAGAAGAGTATAGTAGAGTCAAGTTGAGTTGGGATCGGATCGAATGGGTTGGGATGATGGGCTGATGGGCTGATGGGCTGATGGGCTGTAGCCTGCGAAGCAATTATCCCGGGCCAACACAATAGAACCCACATATCGAGCCGCCCGAGAACTTAAATATAATTTCGTTTTAGTTACCGGATAGATAGATATAGTGAAGACGAAGGCTCAAATCAGATTTGCGTAAGAACACATACACCCAGAGAAGATAATGGTAAATGCAAATATTTTCACTTTGAATTTAATATTTTCGATGCTAATTTAGCACCTTTAATTCAAAGTGTGTAACACTTTCATTATAATTATATTTTCATTTATATTTATATTTTGAAAAACAATAGTAAATTTAAATATTTTATTTAACAATACTAGCTCAAACAATTTTGTAAAAATTCTTTTAAATCAGCAATAGTTAGTGCACTTGCCATTAATAAAAATAAGGAAAATAGCCTAATCCAAATAGTCCTAAGGCTATTGAATAATTTAAAAACATAGTTAGGTAATTAAAAAGTACACTAAATATGACATATATTATATTATAAATGGCAAATGGTCTCATATATAGCATTTATCTAAGATTGCTAATATTTACATATTTTTAAGCTACCCAAGTGATCCCGTGAAACCCATTTCCCATAGCTTATAAATTTGATTTAACCGGCGGCTTGTTTACGAGGTGGCAAGGGCTAAGCCGTTCTGTAAGCGAAAATAATGACACTGCTGGCACTATCCTCTTTATACCAACCCCTAATGACCCCGCAAATGCACAAGTGTATGTGTCTGCATATGTAAATGCAATCAAATTTGCAACGGTCATTTGGCCAGCCAGCCAATCTAATGGCCATCAGGGGCGGTGGGCGGTGTGGCGATTGGGGGCGTGTCATTTATGTATTCATAAAGCAGCCACCGTCGCTGCATCTGAATGATGTTTACCTCATAAATAAATAATTGTTAAGCTCAAATATGTGAAGCTGCAGTGGCAGCTTCAGACAAATTACCAACGGGTGAATATGTTGCCAAAAACTCCTCGTTTCGAGCAAAAAGAAACATAAAAGCGGTCGACTCAAATAAAAACCGACTTACTCACTGCCAAATTTTCAGATGTGTGTGTAGCAGGTGTAACTGCGAAACTTTCAGCTGTATGAGTGAAAGATTACACTGGAGTTACTGAGAGGTAGTCCGAGGAATTTACAGTGAAAACTTGTTGAGTGCAACAGGCATTCTTTAAAATAACAAAACAGCTTTCAACTAGCAACACAAATACTAACAAAATGAAAAGTATTTTAATCAATTTGCTGTGCCTTAGTTTTCGAAATCAAAATCTGGTTTTTAAATATCTTACAGCTAAATAAATTAAACAATTTATTATCTTACAAGTAGGCCCAACGGATGAACTTCAGAGTTCTTTTTTTTTTTTGCTATATTTTATAAAAAATAAATTATGTATACGCACAGCTGGTTATCGTCTTTGAAAGCCAATAAAATGTATTAAACAATTTATTAATGAGAAAAAATGTCATTTTATTTAAAACAAATTACTTAATACTTAACAAACATCAACAGTATCAGACATAAAGTCTTGTGTACTTTAATCATTTATTTAACCAAACGTTAATAAAAAATTAAAACAAAGAAATTATAAATATTTTCTTAGAATTTTTAAAAAATGTATATGAAAAATAATTAAAACAAATAGCGTTTCCAAAGCAGAATTAAAAAAATATATTTTTTAAGTTTTAGAGTGGGTACACCTCAATGCAAATTTCACTTTTATTATATTCCTTTTTTTAGATTAATACTCACTGCAAGTTTTTTGTACGATAAAACCTCAAATTAAAACTTTATAATTTTAAAAGCGATGATTATAAAAGCAAAACCTTAATATCTAAAGTTTCAAAAAGAATAATACAAATATAACAAATTGTAAAACAAATATTAAATATGTGCTTCAACTTGTCGCATACCTAATTGTATTGATGGTCGGCTAGTTTTCAGTTGCCAAGTGGAGCATCGAAATGCAATTCATTGCTTACCACAAAAGACAAAAGAGATCGTAATTGAGGAGCCACGAAGCCAGACCAAATCGAACTGAATCAAAACCGCCTGTCACGGCTCATCAGGCTCTTAAAGACGAACAGGTTCGAATAGGACGAATTGGATCCACCCCAATGGCCACAAGTGGCAATGTGAGTGTCGAGTGCCTTGCAGATGGGGCGAAAGTAACGCAAGGCATCCGAAATGCATCCGAAAAGCAGACAAAGTCCCGGGCAGTAGACATACGAAATGTCAGTAGTATATCATTTTTTAGTGAAGTGCAACCGCAGCAGCCGCAAAGGGGGCGGCTTGAGGGAATGGGCGTGGCCTCGACCGAGACCCAGACCCAGACCCAGACCACTAGACAAAATGCACAGACACAAACAGAGCGCACACATACACAGATACTCAGCCAGACACAGATACATTCACAGATACAAATGCGGAAGCTGGCCCAAAAACGCCCGCACTTGAATTAAACATCTTTTATATTTTGAGTCATGTTTCCATATGCACCCACTCACAACCACACCCACTCACAATTGCGCATGTGTGTGTTAAACCAATTTGTCTGACTGCCTGCAGATGTTTTTGTTTTTGTCGCTTAGTGCGAGATGAGATCAGTTAGTTCGAAAACAAACCAATAAATCAAGGTATACAAAAATTAAGTGAAGTTGAAGTAACTTAGCAATATACAGTAAAATAAATAAGAAAAACAAACTTTCCAATTTTTCAGTTTTATGAAATATATTTTATTCACGAATATAAATATGAAATTATAAATATAATATCCCTGAAATGTAAATGGAATAACGAAATTACAAACTTGAAAATAAACTTGTCATATAAGAGCATAAAATATCATAGAATTAAACATTTGGTCTTGGGTTGGTATTTAAAAACAAATAATTCTGATATTTGGGTTTTGAGATGATAGGTTATTAGATGATTGT
>NW_026453455.1:0-25168 GCF_025200985.1 Drosophila gunungcola
ATCCGTAAGAGTTCGATTTTAAGTCGGTTCTACGACCTGGTGACGATCACCGACGCCCGGTGCGGTTTAGGAATACGCACCCAGGCCCGGTCGTATCACTGAGCCCGGTTTGAGTAATTCCGGCCCATCTCAGTGAGTTTCCTCCAGAAGTCGTGGAATAAACGGCAGGTCGAAACTAAGGATTCCCGACAGCTCGAAACTAACGATGCCCTACACTCCCACATCCCACTAGAAACCAAAGTAGTTCGTTCCTCTAAACGACCCAGAACACTATGAACCAGACGAGACACGACGGCGTCAAGCAGTGCACAATCGGCTCTTCCGTAGCGCCGATCCCGCACACAAGGCAGTTCTATACTTAGCAAGCAGTGATGTATTCGGCCTTCCGCAGCTCCGGAATCACTCACAAGCAGTACCACACCCGGCCCTTCAGCAGCGCCGACTTCAACTCAGTAGAAATAGACAGTAACATCGAATAGAACACCAAAGATTGTTTACCCTATTCCTCAACATAACACAAAATAACACAATGGCAGACAAGTTAACTCGAGGCTGGATAATTAACACCAATAAAGCCCAACTGGAAGCCTACCTAATAGAATTAGAGGTCAAGCCAGAAACACTGTAAGAGGACATGCGAAGACAAATGTCAGATTTTATAAGAACTACAACCACAGCGGGGAAACCATCAAACGCCTTCTAGAACTGTCTCAGAAACACACAAGAAGCCCATCACCAGCACCTAACGGAACAGGAAATCAACCGAAAGGAATTAGTGAGACAACCAACACAGAGAAACACATCGAGAAAGACCATAAATACCAGCAAGTGCCGAACCCAGCAGTGATTATGAAAGGAAAACCAAGACCAGAAGCAAATTAAGTGGCCACAATGGGAGTAATACGAAGTTGGGGAGAGGAATACGACGGAAGTGGAAGCCCGGAAGAGTTCATAAGTAGAACAGAGGAACTGGCAGAGGCATACGGTATATACGGTATATACGGTCATACAGCAGGAGCCTTAGAATGGTGGCACACCCACCCAAACCCGATGCCGTCATTGAGCATTTTTCGAAACGAATTCCTAGAGTACTACAGGTCAGCAGATCATGAGGAGAAAGCTATGGAAAGCAGACACCAGGGCGACAAAAGCGGGCGAAGGAATATGCGCGAGAACTCCGGAAAATCATACGATTCACCACTCTCACAGAAGAAAAAAAAGCTGGAGTGGGTGTACCGAAGTGGAGTTCAAACGATATGCTAAACGCGGAGAATGCCAAACCCTAGCGGAATACCTCCGACTAGCCGAGGAATTCGAGGCGTTCCAATCACATAAGCACACAGCAGACAACGCAACAGACACCGGAAGCTCACCGGGGACACCAACCACCAAGAAGTTACTGGAGACCACCAAGGAACCAGTGGAGACCCCAGGAACCGCCACAAGTACTTAACAGAGGCGTCACAAGATCTTTTGACATGAATAATAGATGCTCGAGGTGCAAAGCAATAGGTAACATAGCCCCTGGATACAATAACCAACCAAGATTGTTTTGCTGGGTATGCGGACAGAATGGAATACGAACAATTCATTGATGCCGACGGAATGAAACGACGGGAAACGCCAGAGGTTCAAAGCGGGAACCCAGGGCACACACCACACCCGCAACGTCAATAAAGTTCAACGGTCGACGCCTACTAGCACAAGTCAACATAGGATGCCCAGGAATTCGCGGTGCAATTGACACAGGAGCCATACGGAGTTTTATCGGCAAAGAACTAGCCAACAGAATAACCGGACATGGAAAAAAAAGCAAGTAACCGAAGCCATAAGGCTTGCAGACGTAACAAACAGAACAGTCACAGAGGAGTAGTAACCTCAAAACCCAGCAATGTAATCAATAATAAACAAACAAGTCGACGAACTCAAAACACAGAACCTCATAGAACCCTCGCACTCCGCCTACAGTTCTCCAGTGGTAATCGTGGAGAAGAAAAACAAGGAATTGACACTTTGTACAGACTATAGCCAGCTGAACAAGCACTTTGAGAGAGTCGCGTACCCAGTACCCCGAATGGGGTACAACCAACTCCGCGAGTCAAAATATATATAAACACTAGATCTCAAAAGTGGCTACTGGCAGATACCGATGGACGAAGATAGTAAACAGTTTACTGCTTTTACAGTACCAGGGCGCGGACTGTTTCAGTGGAAAGTAATGCATTTCGGATTACCAAAGCAGCAGCGACTTTCCAAAGAACTCTAGACTCAGTCATCGGACCAAAGATGGAACTATTCGCGTTCTCATACCTGGATGACATAGTGGTCATCGGACGCACGAAACAGGAACACGTGGAGAAACTACAAGAAGTAATGAGTCGACTCCGCACAACAAATCTGAAGATCAACACAGAGAAAGGACACTTCCTTAAGGAAGAACTGAAATACCTAGGACACGTAATCAGCGCAAGAGGTATACACACCGATCCAGAAAAGATAGCGGCGATCCTCAACATGCCAAGCCCACAGACGACGAAACAAGTACACAGCTTCCTAGGGGTGGCCTCCTGGTACAGAAGATTCGTCCCTAACTTCACTGAACTAGCGGAGAACGGAGAGCACGTTATTTCATATGCCAGCCGGAAGCTTACAAAAACAGAACAAAACTACTCGGCTACCGAAAAAGAGTGCGTGGCAATACACTGGGGCATCCAGAAAATGTGGATGTACCTGGAGGGGTACCACTTCGTCGTTATCAGTGACCACCAAACACTTAAATGGCTTAACTCGATCGAGAGCCCTTCAGGAAGGATTGCCAGATGGGCATTGGCAATGCAGCCATACTCATTCGAGGTACGATATCGCAAAGGCAAGCTTAACGTCGTGGCAGACACACTATCCCGAATGCTCGAGGAAGAAATATACGGAGCCGAAGTAAAGGAGGACGAGTGGATAAAACAGAAACTCCTTGCAATAGAAAAAGAACCAGAAACATGGCCAGATAATAATGGATAAAAAACCGCAGACGAGGATACGCAACCGTGGAAGCTATGCGTGGCAAAGATCCAAAGAGAACGAGAGCGACAAGAAAACCATAGCGAAGCTACATCAGGCCACCTAGGGGTTAGAAAAACGAAGCATCGGGTAATGGCATCGTACTACTGGCAAGGGATACACAAAGACATATAACAGTACATACGGCGCTGTGAAACATGCCAATGGTACAAGACCTCACAGCAACAGGCGGCAGGGAAAATGCGGACACAGATAGCAAAAGCACCCTGGGAAACCCTCTGCATAGACTTTGTGGTCCACTACCGAAGTGTAGCCATACTTCTAGTTATTTTTGACAAGTTATCTAAAAGGGTGGAGCTACTGAAATGGGGTATCGTCCACCAGTTGACAGCTCTATACACACCATAAGAGAACCCGACCGAGAGGCCAAATAGGACGATAAAGACAATGATAGCCCAATTCTCCGGAACCGGAGAGACAACAGGATACAGCCTGGCGTATCTACTATACGGACGGGAAATACGACTACCTGGGAGTCTGTATAACGAATAGTAAAGGAGTCGATCATAGCACGTTTGCAACGCATAATAGAAACAAGCAAGTTGGCACATCGGAGCATGAGAAAAGCAGCACAAGATCAAGCCAGAAAGTACAACCTACAGAACGGGACGGCCCACCGTTACAATAACTCTTAAAATTAAGTACAACGACATTATTCAAGCGCGCGCCCAAAGCCAACAGCAGCCGGTCACACTTATTCGACGAAGTTATCGATCGCCGATAATCATCGCCCAATATCCCGATTACCCAAAGCGGGATTATCGTCATCGTCCGATCTGGTCGCACTAACCGGCGCTAATATAAGCGGAGACACAGCCCCAGACCAGTAAATTGCGTTTCCGACGAGGAAACATCACTAAGGAGGAATATCCGGGTAAGTGTTCTGGTAGATAGTCTTGGTAGTGGTGGTGGATCTGAAAGAGTTTGATTTTATGTCGGCTCAGGTCCGGACCCGGTCGTGATTACTGAGCCCGGCACACTATACGAAATAAACGGCAGGTCGAAACTAACGATGCCCGGCAGGTCAAAACTAACGATGCCCTACACTCCCACATCCCACTAGAAACCCCAAGTAGATCGTTCCTCTAAACGACCCAGAACACTACGAACCCGACGAGACACGACGACGTCCAGCAGTGCACAATCGTCTCTTCCGTAGCGCCGATCCCGCACACAAAGCAGTTCAATACTCAGCAAGCAGTGATATATTCATCACATTTTTAACGCCGATCCCGCACACAAAGCAGTTCACTACTCAGCAAGCAGTGATATATTCGGCCCTTTCACGGCGCAGGTATCTCTCAGCAAGCAGTACAACCCCCGGCCCTTTAGCAGCGCCGACGTCAACCCAGAAAGCAGTACCACACTCGGCCCATCAGCAGCGCCGACGCTATGGCCCTTCCATAGAGCCGATATAAATATAATTAGAAACGTAGTCCTAACCAACTATACTCTGTAGCGTTATTCTTTGGGGAAAGGGAGGTAAACCGATCTAAAGAGGAATTAAATTTCTGTCTCGAACCCTGACCACGGCCAGCTATACCGCCTCCCGAAACAGGGTCGATACAGTACATATTTTCGTACCTTTATTTTACCTTACCTAGGTACCTGTCTTAACACTGGTTATAAAACATATGCTTTTGTAGTAATGTATGTATTGTTTTTGGATATAAAAATTACATTTTAAGCTCGAACACCTGTAAGTAAACAATTATATAATTAAATTTCCGAACCATAAGTTTAAAAAAAACTTTTTTAATTTATTTTAAATTGCTTACAATAATTTTATTTATTTGGATGAACACTGACTATCTTAAGACAAGTCTCAAACTGAACCTACTTCGTTGGAAGGTAGTGCGTCGCAGTGGCTTGCACAAATATGTTATCCTGACATAACTTGGGACGAATTTAAAGAACTTTTCATGCAGCGTTTTGGCAGTGTAGAAACGCCAGCGGCTATGTTTCTGTCAATGTTAGCTAATTGTCCGACCGATGGCGAATGTCTCTCCAATTATGCTAGCCGTATGATGACGACACTTCTCACAAAATGGCGTGACATGAATGTGGAAGAAATTGCAGTTTCGGTGACGCTTGCGAAGATGGCTCACGTTGATAACAGATTGCAGCGCGTAACCTTAACTTCAAATATGCGCACCAGAAGTGAATTGCAAACCGAGCTTAAAGCATTCACGTTCAACAAAAGAAAGAAAACTTTGCAAGAGGAAATATCTTCAACTGATATAAAGCGTCCGAAACTTTCAACAACAAGTGCCTTTTTTGTGGAAAATTAGGCCACAAAATGATGGAATGTCGAGCTAAACAGCAGCAAAATCATCCTTCGTCTCACGGAACATTCTGGATGAAAAGAGTGGAGCTATGCGAAGTGGTTGTGCCCAAAGGAGAGATGGTTTATTAAGGCGAGACGTTCATAACAACTTTCGATTCTGGATCGGAATGCTCATTGATAAAACAGAAGATAAGTGTCAAATTAGTTGGTAAAAGAATTAACAATGTACTGATGTTGAAGGGTATTGGTAGTGGGGGCATATTTAGCACATTACAAATACTTAGCAACGTAAAAATTAACCAACACTGTATTGAAGTTTTTTTTCATGTTTTGGACATTGAGTATTGTTATTGGTCGAGAAGTACTGTACCCTATTTAATGTTATAATATCACCAGGAAAATTCGAAATTGTTAGATCAAAAACTGTAAGCTATTGTTGTTAAATACCGATCTTGTGGGATAATATAGAGATAAAATACAAAATATATTGGAAAAATAGTTAAAAGCTTTTATTAATGGAATTCCTTCGGGTGAAATGAAAATTAAGTTAGTAGACCCAAGAAAAATTTTTCAAAGAAGATCATATAGGCTTAGCCCAAATAAAAGAGAATTGGTACGAGACAAGATTAAAAAATTATTACAACGTAAAATCATAAAGCCAAGTTGCTCACCTTACGCCAATCTTATAATGTTGGTTAACAAAAAAGACGGCACTCATCGTTTGTGTGTTGATTACCGTGAATTAAATTCTAATACAGTCGCAGATAGATATCCCTTGCCACTTATATCAGATCAGATAGCCAGACTTTATGGAGCAAAATATTTTATATGTTTAGACATGGCAAGTGGGTATTGTCAAATTCCCATGCACAAAGAATCGGTAGAGTGTACAGCATTTGTCACACCAGACGGGCAACATGAATTTATGGCAATGCCTTTTGGGCTCAGAAACGCGCCTTCAGTATTTCAACGCACAGTCATGCAAGCACTTGGAGACCTTGCAAATACGTTTGTATATGGATGACGTAGTGGTGGCTGCTGCAACAAAAACTGAGGCTTTGGAAAGGCTGCAAATTACTCTTAATTGTCTCACGGAGGCTGGATTCTCATTCAATGTAAAAAAATGTTCTTTTTTCAAGTCAACAGTTCAATATCTGGGTTATGAAGTGAGTGCAGGTGAAATCCGCCCGAATTCGCTTAAAGTTAACTACCTTGCCACCTCCTAAGACAGTCTCTGCTTTACGCCAATTTATTGGATTAGCGTCTTACTACAGGCAATTTATGCAAGGATTTTCCTGTCTTATGAAATGAAAACCGTTTTATTTTTTGACTTCGGAGAAGAATGATTTTGTTTGGAGATCGGAACATGAAGAAATTAGAAAAAAAGTTATTTCTATTCTTACACAAAAGACAGTTTTAGTAATTTTTGACCCGAACCATCCGATTGAGTTGGATACGGTGCAATCTTGTTACACAAAATCAACAACAAGGCTCATGTCATTGAATATTTTATTAAGGATGCTTCTCCGGCTGAATTACGGTATCATTCTTATGAACTAGAAACTCTTGCTGTTGTTTTGTCTATAAAACATTTTCGCAATTATCTATTGGGTAGAAATTTTGTTGTCTTCACTGATTGTAATTCATTTTAAGCATCAAGAACTAAAAAGGATCTATGTCCCAGGGTGCAAAGATGGTGGGCGTAGTTACTTTACATTTGACATACAATATAAAGAAGGCAAACGAATGTCTCATGCTGACTCCTTTTCAAGAAATCCGCCTTCAGCAGAATTGACTTGCAAAACTCTAGAAAAGCGAGTAAATTTGGCGGAAGTATCTGACAATTGGCTTTTGGCCGAACAGCGTCAAGATTCTGAAATAGTTAATATTGTAAATAAATTGAAAGAAAATTCTCTTGCTGAGGACATTGCTAACACTTACGAATTGAGAGCAGGAATACTGTATCGAAAAATTCTGCGTAATGGTAGAAATCGAACCGTATCAATTGTTCCTCGACCATTTAGATGGTCCGTAATAAATCAAATTCATGAGTCCATCATGCATTTGGGATGGGAGAAGACTTTAGATAAGGCCTATGACTATTACTGGTTCGATAATATGTCCAAGTATATTCGGAAGTTTGTTGATAGCTGCATTATATGTAAAAATGTCAAAGTCTTTCGGGTAAAGTTCAATAAGTTTTCATCCAATACCAAAAGTACAATAAATACACCTTGGCACACCATTCACATTGACATAACTGGGAAGTTGAGTGGCAAGTCTGATTAGAAGGAATATATCATTGTTCAGGTGGAAGCTTTCACTAAATTTGTTTATTTAACCCACACGCTTAAAATTGACGCTGTTTGGAGTACGAAATCGTATAATAGCGGATCAGGGCAGATGTTCGCCAGCACTAGATTTAGTGAGTTTTGTTCACAACAAAAAATTAATTTGCATTTGGTTGCGACAGGTGCAAGTAGGGCCAATGGTCAAGTTGAACGCATTATGAGCACCTTAAAGATCTTATTAACGGCCGTTGAAACTAGCAATCGATCTTGGCAAGATGCATTAGGAGAAGTTCAATTAGCCTTGAACTGTACCGTTAGTCGAGTGACAAAAGCAAGCCCCTTGAAATTGTTTATCGGCAAGTTGCTCGCCCGTTGGGGTTGCTTCCACCCTGCGATATGGTAGAAGAGGTCAACTTGGCAGAAGTAAGAACACGCGCAGGTCAAAATATTTCATGTGCAGCAACTTATAACAAGGAGCAATTTGATAAAAACAAGGCTAAAATTGTTGGATGCAAGGTTGGATATTTCCTATTGTTAAAATATGAAGAGAGGCATCAAACAAAGTTAAGCCCAAAGTTTAAGGGGGCCGTTTCAAATAACTGAATTGTTAGAGGGGGATAGATATATGCTCAGGTCTTTGACAAATAAGAAAATATAAATATTCTCATGATTACATAAGAAAAATGTCAAATGATCAAATACCAGTTGAATTTGAAAGTTGTAATAAGGATTTAAATAATGTAATTAAAACAGAAACTGTTGAAAGAGACAGTAATAAAAAAGTTGAATCAGAAACTGTAGAAAGAGACAGTAATGAAGTAGTTGAAAAAGACACTGTTGAAAGAGACATTACTGAAATAATGTAAAAATATACTGTTGAAAGAGACAGTACAGTTGTTTTTAAGAGTTAATAATAAAATAATGTAAAAATAAACTGTTGAAAGAGTCAGTAATGAAATAGTTGAAAAAGACATTGTTGAAAGAGACAGTACAGTTGTTTTTAAAAGTTAATAATAAAATCTGTAATAATTATGTAAGCAAAAGTGCAAAACAATTGTTTTGATAATGGCGTGTGGCGCATCAGATAATATTATGAGAAACCTGAATGGTTAATGATAATGTAAAAATGAGATGTATCAATAGAAAGATGCTATTTGTTATATTTGAATAAACTTTTATAAGGTGATTGAATGTTAACAAAGCATTTTTGGTAAATGGCATGAGGTCGTGTAATGGTCAGGATATTCATGACAGCGTTGTGCCGCTGTCGCCGAGTGTGGTTCGGTGGTAAGCACAGAAAGAAGAAGGGATGACGCTGGTAGTTGCGTTTAGGATTTCGTGCGTGTGAAAACGAATCTCGCTGCGCTATTACAGTATCGGAAAATAATAATTTTTTTTTTAAATTTTTTTGTCAATTTTTGTATAACTCTACGGGCTATACTTCTAATTGGGCAAAAGGTTGCGGACAATTTTACAAATGCTGGAATTACGGGACCCTTCCGCATCAGCTGGGCGTCACCGGTCTCTTGCACGGTGATGGCGTAGGTGGCGGTTTTCCTCCAGCGCTTGTTGTGTCCAGTTCTTTCCAGTCCAGTTCTTTAGTCATCAATTAGACGTCGCCGGTCTGCGGCAGGTGTACTGACAGAGAACGCTGCCTAAGGTTCCAGGGCAGTCAGCAGGGCACTATTTAATATTTTTTCATTTATAATTTGTATTTTATTTGTTGTGAGTGAGTTGCGATTTTCAGGTTCTTTTTTTTCGAGACTCGGTTTTAGAAAATCGGGTTCGGCTTGGAAATTTTGTTAAATCAATTCGCTAAATTATTATTAGCAGTCCCCTTCTTAAGCGATGTTGTCCGGCGGGTTCAATTTTGCAGTGCTCTTTGAGAGTTGTTCTCGGTCACGGTCACCATGGTAACATATAATTTAAAGTGCATTTTTGATATTTTATTATTATTAGCTCCTTATTATGTTAATCGTTTCGCTGTCAATTCTTGAGTGCTTTGCCTCTGTTCTTAGCTTAGCTTATATCTGCTACGCAGACGCCGCTGTCGGTCAAGCCGGCAACCACCTTTTATTTTAGCTTATTTTTATCTCCAAGAGCGGCGCTCACACAGAGAGATAGAAAGAGAATAAATGTTTTGTGCATAGATGGATATAATTGTTTTGCAGTCGCCAAGTGTGAGAACAAGCTGGCGCGACTTATCACTCGCTGGTGGCGTGTGTGGTCAAATTACGTTTGCACTTAAAAAGTGCTGATCCTGCAGATTTGGCTAAAATTGTTGCCGATGGTACAGTGTGTACTCTGTATGCATGCACACTACATTGGTCAGCTGAGGTAGGGATACTAGGCCATTGCAAAAGGTATGAAACCATCGAAATTTAAGAAGAACTAGGTGTTATTGTTCTCCTGTCTATACCCACCCAACCTGTAACAGTCCACGAGGACGGTGGCCATTATCCTTGCTTTTAATTGGTCCTAGCTTCCGGTGCCCAAAAGAACATATTAGTTAATTTCAAATTCAATTTTCATAGCTTCTCTAGGTTTTCATCATACTATCCCACAGTGGCATCCCAACGCGACATGTGTGGGGTGAACATTTTTTGGATAAGTTAGGAACCACAAAGAAATTGTTCCGTTTTCTGTTACCTTTTTTTGTCTAAATCCAAGTCCCGATTAATTGTACTTTATCAAATTCTTTATGTGACAAAAAAATCAATAGGCCTTTCTAAATGTTTTGGTGATATGGTACGGCTATGCCGTACTACTAAGCATACAACATATAGACTGGTCATTTCATACAACGAAAATAGAAACAAAAATTTCTTAGTGACAGGCCCCAGGGGCTCTTAGCAGCAGGCCCCGGCGCTTCGTGTGCATTCGGGTTTTTTGCTCTCTCATTCTTATTCTAATTTTTAAGCTCGCGTACTCATTACAAGAGTTCGGTCGTTCAGTCGCAAAGAGGCGCACTTTAAAGAAGTACACGGGTGCATGTGTGCGTTTATTTCATTTCGACGCATTAAGAATATTTTGTTTTTTGGTACCCTAACAATATGGGCGTAATTACTATTGGGTGATGATAAGAATATGTATATTATATTTTATAATATAGTTTTTAATATTTCAGCATACATTTCGTTTTTGTTTACAAATTCAAATCAGTGGTATCTCTGCTCTTAAGTGGTTAAGAAAACTTTATACTTAATCAGCTATAGTTGTTGTTTTGCGAGCGGGTGGTGCCTGCTTACCCTACCGACGATTGCTTTTTAGGGGAGCGGTCACAACAAACAAAAACAGCTGTTTGGCTTTTGTTTTGTTTACACTTTTTAGGACCCTTTTTTTGGATGTTTGTTTCATGATCTTTGGTTGATTTATTTTTTAATGATTTGCAGTGTAATTTTAATTGTCTTTAACAACTTTAATTTTTTTTAAACAATTCGTAACAATTAAAGATATTGGTACAATTAAAATCATAGTAGGGACAGCCCTTGATTCTCCTGAGATCAATTTCATTTGATCAAGTTCATTTGATTTCGTAGATCACAAAAACGTTGTGCTGGCAATAAATTTGCATCCTTGGTTATCTTCATATAATCTTATTGGGTTAATAACTCTAATCTTTAGGCTTGCTAGTAATGAATTTAAACACATAGCTTCTCTCACTGCCTCAAATATGCTATATATTCTGCCTCTGTTGATGAGGCTGCTGAATTTTGCTTCCTTGTATTCCATCAAATTACATTTGAATCAAACATTTTGAATAGGTATCCTGTAATACTTTTTCTATCTGATTCACTTCGACCGCAATCGGAGTCCACATAGACGACCAAAAACTTATTAGGCTTTGAGTTTTTCTGAAATGATAGTAACCTTTAGGTACCCTAAAACTTTCTTTAAGCATTGCCAAAGTTCTGTGTTATTCTTTTCGCAATAACGACTTAAAAGATTTACGGCTGTACTCAAATGTACGTAACATGATGAACATTAACATCCAATTACAGTTTGGCTTTTCTTATCATCTGAGCTTAGAGAAATATGATTAAGTTTATTTGGAGAAGACAGTTAACAGGATTGACTGAGATTTAATTGACCATCACTTCCATTTATTTTATTACCTAAGAAAAATTTAATCTCATGCAAAACGGTCATTCTAAATTTATTCATTGGGTATCTTTGAAAATCCCATTCAAAAATGCCATTATTCCCAATATTTTCGCTCTTTACTGTTTTGAACCTCGATAATTTCATGTGGTATAGAATTCATTGAAGATTGAGCATTTATTACTCAATTATTTATTAAATCTTCATAAAATAATTTTGGTATACTCATTATTCCATTACTTTTCCTAATATTTATCTGCGAATCTCAGTCTTCAGTTTCATAAGACATTACACCAGACCACACAGCAGCATCCTTTCCTTTTGTGGAACTGTTAAATGGTAGCTGGTGACTTTTTTCAACTCAAAATTCTTGCATTTTATGTGATAAATATTCCCTACCACTATATATATAAAGATTTACAACTTTTAGATTGAACTGTGCTTCGCTTTTTAAAATAAAATTTTTAATATCAGCAAAAACCTCTGATTTGTATTTTAACAAATCTGTTACACAGTAATGTATATATTAATCTATAAAACAACATAATAATTATTTTTACCACTGACATCGGAATGTACAACAAATAATGGCCTATCTATCTGATTTTACAGATCTTAAAAATCTTACAGAAGGGACATTATAAATTCGTCTCTTTCACCCATGTGGCTACTGGAAAAGAACTTGTATTTTTGGTAGACACAGGTGCCGAAATCTCTATAGTAAAAGAAAATTCCAATATATTTCGAAATGTAGAAGATAATAACATAATAAATATAAGGGAAATAAGCCAAGAAATTACTAAATACAAAGGCTTAACATCAATTGAAATACAGACTACCCAGTACATAATTCCACGCGATTTTCATATCGTAGACTTACAGTTAGCTGTCCCTTGTGATGTCATTTTAGGGATTGATTTCATTAAAAAATACAACTGTCAATTAGACTTTCAGCCATCTGAAGATTGGCTTATAATAAGACCAACAATTTAAAATTTCCAATTTATGTTCCAATAGAATACAGTTCTGGCAATAACTCAATTCTTTTGCCAGCAAGATCACAAGTCATTAGAAAAATAAAATTAAATTCAAAAGAAAACAGTGTATTAATTCCAACTCAAGAAATTAAGCCCGGAATTTATATAGCAAGTACAATAGCTACAACACAAAATGCCTTCATAAGACTACTGAATACAAAAAAACGAAGATAAAGTGGTCAGTGCGAATAATTTAGCATATGAATCACTGTTGTACTATGATGTAGACGAAGAAAACAAAGAAAATAGAGAAAAGTCTGTATTATCCCAATTGTCAGAAAGTTTTCCCCCACAATTCAAATCCCAACTCACAAATTTATGTAAAAAATATAATGACATATTCGGATTAGAATCCGAACCAATTAGCACAAATAATTTCTACAAACAAAAACTGAGATTGAAAGATGATGAACCCGTTAACATAAAAAAACTATAGAAGCCCACATAGTCAGGTGAACGAAATTCAAAAGCAAGTCGGAAAATTAATCACCGACGGGATAGTCGAACCTTCAGTATCTGAGTACAATAGCCCATTATTGCTTGTCCCTAAAAAATCAGCTCCAGGTTCCGAAGAAAAAAGTGGCGATTAGTAATTGACTATCGTCAGATTAATAAAAAATTACTGTCCGATAAATTTCCACTCCCTAGAATTGATGATATTTTAGATCAACTTAGTCGAGCGAAATACTTTTCATGTCTTGATTTAATGTCAGTGAACGTAGGGGGGATGGCAGAGTCCTCTGGAGGGTCCTGGAAGGTGCACAGGTCCTGTAGTTGAATGACGAGTCGTAGGTGTTTCGGTGTTTGGTAGGGGTGTGGGCGCAACCACTTTTATTCACTATGAAAATCGAACTAACTATTCTAACTTATTCTAATGCTATTGAGAGCGCAGTGGAGACTTCATGGAGACTTCGTGGTGGGGAAAAGTGAAGCTGGGTGAGAGCGGAGAGCAGATGGGGAGAGCGGAAAGCCGGGAATACCGGGTGCTCCTTCGTGGCCTGAACATTCCGCCCCCCTTGCAGTCGCTAGCGTTGCAAAGAAGATGGCTTCTAAGGTTGGTGGCAGGCGCCGGAAATGATCCACCCAAAAACCGTCTTCTGGGCGACCGGCAGTCCTTCGTCGATCATCAGGAACCCCGACTGGATCACCTTGGGGTACACGTCCGCCCCAAGAATGACAGAAATTGTGGCGGGAAGATAGAACCGCTCATCCGCGAGCTGTATGCCCTTAAATTTGGTACGGACGGCGTCGTTGAGTGTCCGAGTCGGTGTGCGAATGCCCACCTTGGGCTCGACTTTGAACACCACCTCCATCTTGGTCGTCCCGCATTTGGACTGTATCGTCGCGTTGCACACCTTGTCGTCACCAACACTGGTCGTTGGCAACCGAAATGCGGCGGCCCGAGAAGCGTCGATGCAGCTCACTGGTGTGCAAGGGTCGATTAAAGCTGCGGTCTCGAAAGTCTTGCTTCCGGTCTTCACCATCACCGAAGCAGTCGGAAGGACGTTTACGCTGTGACGTTGTAGCAGCGATGAAAGCGACGGAGCTGGTGTAGGGGAGGCTGAGCGCTGCCTTGACGCAGGCGTCGGGCGATTTGGCGGATTTTGCCGGCGCGAACGCTGCCCAGAATTAGATCGCTCATGCATATGCAGCTGCGTGTGGTGGTTCCGTTGGCACTTCTTGCATTTTCCACTGCGACAGTCAGCTTTCGGGTGGTCGTGGGCAAGACAGTTCGAGTAATACTTGTTTACCAAGACTGCACGAAGCCGCTTCTCAGCGCTCAGCTTCAGAAACCTGCTACACTTCCGTAGAGGATGGACTCCCTTGCAGACTCGGCAACGGAAGGATTTAATACCTCGAGTACGTCTGCCGTCCAGGGGTTCTTCGGTGCGTGTTCGGGGAGCCATTTTTCTGATCTAGATCATGGATGAATGAAGGTGAATAAAGGGAAATCATATTAGGAATTGTATATAACAACTTAGGACTAAAAAATGTGGGCCAATTTATTGTGGAAGTTTTGAAGGCTCCACAGGCAGAAGTACGACTTTGGTGATTGGACGTTTGACAACCCCGCGTGCCGTGCGGATGTCCACTACACGGACATTGCCATCGGCTCCTGGGAAGACAGAGTCAATACTGCCGAGCCGCCACTCGTTGGAAGGCAAATTCTCGTCCTTTATGACAACCATGTCGCCGACGTGAAGATTCTTCGCGGGGGCCTGCCACTTATTGCGCTTGTGAAGTTCCTTAAGGTATTCTTCCTTCCATCGCATACGAAACTGCTGATGGAGAGCCTTTAGATGCTGCCAGCGGTTGATCATAGACCTGGTGTCCCCTTTGACTTCTGGTTCCACGGTAGACAGGAGAGGTCCTCCAACAAGAAAATCACCTGGTGTCAGGGCCAAGAGTTCGGTAGGGTCTTCGGACATAGGGGAGAGTGGCCTGGAATTTAGGCAAGCTTCAATTTTTGCCAGAAGCGTCGAAAGCTCTTCGAAAGTATATTTCGAGTGGCTGTGGACTTATAGAACAGTGTTTTAAAGCTTTTAACACCAGCTTCCCATAGGCCTCCCATGTGAGGGGCTCCCGGAGGTATAAATTGCCAGGTGAGCTGCTGATGACCATAGGCATCTGTCACAGACTCTTTTACAGCCTGAAGGAAGTCGCGAGAAAGCAAGGCGGCAGCGCCAACGAAGGTTTTTCCGTTGTCAGACTGGACTTGTCGAGGACACCCTCTCCGGGAAACGAAGCGAGCGAAAGCGGCGAGAAACTTCTCGGTCGTGAGATCAGAGGTAGGCTCTAAGTGGATGGCCTTGGTGGAAAAACAAACGAACACTAACACATATCCTTTTGTTATGAGACACGCTCTTCCGGTATAATTTTTAATTTCGAATGGGCCGGCAAATTCCATTCCCGTGTACGTAAATGGTCGGGAGAACGACGCACGGTATTTCGGCAAAGTGCCCATCAACTGTGTTTGTAGCCTTTTCTTGTAGATCACGCATACCTTGCAGGAGTTTACTTTTGCCTTTACTAAGTTCTTTAGTTTTGGTATCCAGTATCTTGACCGAATGAGGCGTACCATTAACTGGTTGCCGCCATGGAGGGTTATGCGATGAGTGAACTGGACAAGTAGGCGACTGCATGCCGTTCATCATATTGAAGGCTGTCGGAGGCCGTCACGCGACCGCACGCTCTTATCAGACCATGTTGATCTATGAACGGGTTCATGCTCAGGATAGAACTTGAAGAAGGCACAGAGCGCTTTTCACTTAAGCAGTGATAATCATGGGAGAAGTCTCTGCGCTGAGTATTCAGAATAAGTAGTCGTTCCGCGGCGGAAATTTCCGCCGCTAGCAGGTGCTTATCAGAGGGTGTTGCTTGTTTTTTGCATCGCTGGATGAAAATATTGACATAAGCGAGAACCCGCAGTGTTTTGTCGAACTTCAGACGGAATAGTTGCGACGTGGGACTTAAGGGGCCGTTTCTCTAGCTCGGTCGCTGGGGAATTGTCGCCCTGACTTGGCCATTGGCTGCGTGGCTTTTGCAACCATGCGGGAACATGCCACCAAAGAAGATTGTCGACCAATTCCTGAAGTGCTACGCCTCTACTGGCCAGGTCTGCGGGATTGTGTTCGGATTGAACATGCGACCACTTCTCGGCCTTTGTAGACTGGGTAATCTTGGTCACCCTATTGGCAACAAAAGTAGTCCACTGGCAAGCTGGCTTGTTTAACCATGTGAGCACAATGGTGGAGTCTGTCCAGCAGAAGAGTTCGGATGTGAGTATTGGCATACTCGGAAGAGCACTTGCTTTCATTTCAGCCAGTAACAAGGCCCCGCAAAGCTCTAATCTGGGAAGCGATACCGTTTTTACCGGCGCAACTCGCGTCTTTGCAGTGAGAAGGTGCACCATAGTCGTATGCCCCACTCCCACTCGTACATAGATCGCAGCACCGTATGCCGTTTGAGACGCGTCACAAAAACCATGATGCTCGACTCTGAATTCTGGTCGGAAGGAGACCCACCTTGGAATGCGGATTCGATTTAAGGCAGAATAGCTTTGTAGAAAGCTCTGCCATCTCAGACACAGATCACTTGGAAGTTCGTCGTCCCACCCCAGGTCCTGCAGCCAAATCTCCTGCATGAAGATTTTCGCACGCACTACGAAGGGCGCGAGCCACCCTGCAGGGTCAAACAATTTGGCAATTTGTGACGTTTTGTAAGGGACGATTCATCGGATAATTCGGGCGGAACAAAGAAATATTCATCAGATGTGGCTTTCCAACGGACACCGAGCGTTTTTGCCGTGCTTTTGGCATCGATCTCCAGAAAATCGGAGCGCAGGAGATGGTCACTCGGAATGTGATCCAAAATATCCTTATGATTGGACGTCCATTTTCTCAATGGAAACCCAGCGGAGTTGAGGGCACTTTGTAGCTCTTGAATCGAGAGCCGAGCGTCTTCTTTAGAGTCGGCGCCAGCTAGGATATCATCTACATACATAAAATGACGAATGACATCACTCGCTTTAGGATGGCTGTGTTGTACGTCAGTTGCCAGTGTTGAAGCACGTGAATGGCCAGGTACGGAGCGCAATTGACTCCAAAGGTGACCGTTTTCAACTCGAACTCTCGGATGTCCCCATCAGGATTACGGAACAATATCCGCTGGAAAGGCGTGTGCTTCGGATCTACCCAGATCTGCCGATACATCTTTTCAATATCGGCGCTAAACACGTATTGAAAATACCGCCACTTTAGGATTTGAATGGTAAGGTCGGACTGTAAGACTGGGCCAGCATGAAGGATATCATTTAAACTGGCCCCATTCGCAGAAGGACTGTATGCGTTGAATACTACGCGCAGCTTTGTAGTAGTGCTCTCAGGCTTAAGTACGGCATGATGTGGAAGGTAGTAGCTGGCGAAATCGTGGGTAGGAAAGACCTCTCTCATATGGTTTAGATCCAGATATTCTTGAATCACTGAGTCGTATCGTATCTTTAGCGGAATGTCTCTTTTTAAGCGTTGCTCGTTTATCAAAAATTGAGATAACGCAAACGACCTGGAGTACCCTAACCCTGACCCTGGATGTTCCGGGTCGCGAAAAGGTAGGGTTACGACGTATCTGCCGTTCGCATCTCTCGTGGTCGTTCGGAGAAAATTATCTTCGCAGACGGAATCGGATTCCTTTACCAACTTTATTTGTAGATCCTCCACCTCCCAGAATTTGGTGAGGATTTTATCTAAGCCATTGTCGTACGCTTGGGAAATTTGCGTAGAGAAGGTGGCAATCTGACTCTGGGTGGAAGCGGATACTGGCCCAGTGAGCACCCACCCGAAAATTGTTTCTTGTCCAAGGAGGGAGCCACAGATGTTGGTTTTTGCCCCATTTAGGAGAACCGAAGGCAGAATGTCGGCTCCTATCAGAACATCTATCTGTGCGCTCTCATAAAACTTCGGATCCGCCAATGGTAAATCGGGAAGATTTCGAAGAAAGTCTTGCGGAATTGGGTAGGAAGGCAGATTCCCTGCCAGTTGAGGAAGGACATAGGCTGACGTCTCTAACTGCAGAGCGGGCCTACTTGGAGATCTGATTGTAAAATGACAGAGCTTCTTGGACTGGGCGGACACTGTCTGATTTAAGCCTGAGACTTGGGCTTGGACGACTTAGAAGGGTAATTTGAAAAGATTGAACAGACGCTCTGTCACAAATGTTGCTTCGGATCCTGAGTCGATAAGGGCACGAGCTTGGAAATTCGAACCCAGGTGGCAAATATTTATGATGGCTGTCCCCAGCAGAACCGATCTTGCACCTGACGCAAAACAGACTTGCACTCCCGACAGGTCATCGGAAGCGGCTGAGCCTTCTGTCGAAGTTGCTGGTCGTGACATGGGAACTTCAGGCCGACTTGGAGGGCTGGCAAAAGGGTTGCGTCGGTGCAGCAGCGTATGGTGGCGACTGCGGCAGGTGAAGCAGCTGTGGGTGCTTGTGCAGTCCCGAAGCTGGTGCCCTCGGGCAAAGCAGTTCAAGCACAATTGCTTGTTTCGGATATAGGCGGCCCGCTCGTCTACTGTCATTTGGAGGAAACGTGGACAAGTGCGTATAGGGTGGCTTTCCCTTAAGCACAGATCGCAACGTCTCGGTTTCGGAACTATCTTAGTCTCATAAGAATTTATTCTGCTTAAAGACCCGCTAGCAATCGTTGCTTTGGACTGCGAATGACTTGACCCAGAAGGTCGCACGTCATCTATGGCCTCGAGGGTTCGATTGCGCTCAATAAGAAAGGTGTTCAGGTCAACCCATTTTGGAATTGCGGCTTTATCGTGCAAGGACTGCTCCCATAAGGAAAGTGTAAGCTTGGGGAGCTTTGACGAACACATATAGACAAGAATGCAGTCCCAATCTGTAATCAGGATTCCGGACAGTTCCAAGGCGTTCAGACAGCCTTGAATCGTAGTTTGCAGTTCCTTTAGAGCTGCCCCAGATTCTTGCGAAATCGACTGAAGGTTGAAGAGGATTTTAAGCTGGCTATTTACTAGCAATCGCTTGTTGTCGAACCGCTCAGTTAGGTTATCCCAAGCTGAGCGAAAGCCATCGTTGGTGAGAGGGGAATTTGCGATTATGGCATGCGCGTCACCGCTCGTTTTAGCGTTTAAGTGGAACAGCTTTTCCACAGGCGTGAGCCTTGGATTATTTATATATATCGCTGTAAAAAGGTCCCGGAAAGTGGGCCAGCGTAGGTAATCGCCTGAGAAAACCTCTGTGTCGCACGGAGGCAGCCGACAGCCAGAGGCGATATAGTTCTGGGCAGGGGCTTGAGCTTGAGCTGGCGGAGCTGTGCCCTGTTGGATTATATCTGTGAGCTGAGCGGCGTATCTCTCATACACTGTATAACAGTAGTTATACTTTGACTTGAGAATGGGCAATGTGGACGCTGCATCCTCGCCTGCTGCCGTAATGCACTCTGAGCATACGTCGAAATCTTTCTCCACCTTGTCCCATAACACTCGGACTTGCTCCCGACGGATTTGGAGCATGGAAACGCTTGGAGTTTCGTTCCCAGGAGTGTTGGTTCTGCTTTCGAGATCGCTTAGACGATCTGAGACCGCAATGAACTTATTTAAAGCTAACTCGTAAGCAGTTGAAGCCATTTTTTGTATGAATCGAGTCACCCTTGAACTGGAAGTAGCGGGTTTGGCGTTTTGGACTTAATGAACTTGGAGTTTTTGGCGTAGCCGGCTTCACCACGATGCTTGGTGGGCTCTTGGAGCTTTTGGTTGCCAGCGGCGAGAGCGTGGACTTGGTTTTGCTCAGGGGAAGCAGATACCGTCTCCACCGGGCATACTAAGACCAAAAAAACGCTCGCGAATAGCTGTGGATCTCGCCACACTATGTTTGTGTCAGTTTGGATGAAAAAAAATGCGGAATTGTAGGTGTGTGGAACGATTGGAATGGATCACGCTACTTGAAAATGTTTTTTTTTTAATTTTTTTTGGACTCGGAATTTTCCGGAATGTTGGAATTGGAATTTTTCAATTACCCAGACGAGAAAAAAGCAAATATTGATTTTTGTGCATACGCCTCCTGTTTCTTTTTGCACCTCCGCCCATGAATATAGTATCTCGAAGTTTTTTATGGACTCGGGCTTTTCTGGAATGTTGGAATTGGAATTGGAATTGGAATTTTTCAATTACCCAGACGAGAAAAAAAAGCAAATATTGATTTTTGTGCATAAGCCTCCTGTTTCTTTTTGCACCTCCGCCCAAGAATAGCTGAAATCAAATTTTCATATATGTATTTTGGTAAATGTATGTAAATGTGTATTTTCGCTCAGAGTAAAATATGTAAGTATGAAGCCTCTGTAAATATGTACACTCGCTCAGAGAAAAATATGTAAGTATGAAGCTTCTGTAATTATGTGTGCTCGCTCAGAGAAAAAATATGTAAGTCTGAAGCCTCTGCAAATATGTATTTTCGCTCAGAGACTAAAATGTAAGTAGATCAAAGAGTAATATGTAAGTAAAAAATGCGATTGGACAATTTTGTATTTTATTTGCAGCGCCGACGGGAAAAATGTAAATGTATGGTTGCATGTAATTTTTACCAGGAGAGGTGAAACATAGTTAATATTTCTTGCCGGCGGGTATGTGTATTGTTTGTAATTGTGATTTTTTTGTTTTGGAGATAAGTGGACTGTAGAATGTATGTAAATGTGAATGTAAAATGTATCTTTGTGAGCGGAGGCTCTACACAGTGAAAAAGAACAAAAACGAATGGGGGCCAATATTGCCGGAACACTTTAAATGAAAATTGTTATATTTTTTCACTGTGGCACGCGCAAAAAATTAACACTTTTTTTTAATTTAGGAGTTTGTAAAATTATTCGTAGGAATTTTTTGGAAAATTGCAGGTTGATGTATGAATGATGCACGGCCAACTGGACTTAGAATTTTTGTACATTAATATGCACAAAGGGGGGAACGATTAAGATGGCCGCACACAAATTTGAAGTTATTGATTGCCGTAATGTCGGATTGAAATCGGAATTTGATTTGACATGAATATCATCCAAAAAGTAAGACGAAATTGTATATTCGAAACACTTACTTGAGACCGGCAATCAATAATTTATTTCGTACTTATCTGGCTGTTGTATGTTGAAGAGGATCGAGCCACCGAAGCGGGGTCCAAAAGAAAAATATCCGGCTGACGGACCAAAAATGTACGTAGAGGGGGATGGCCAAGTCCTCTGGAGGGTCCTGGAAGGTGCACAGGTCCTGTAGTTGAATGACGAGTCGTAGGTGTTTCGGTGTTCGGTAGGGGTGTGGGCGCAACCACTTTTATTCACTATGAAAATCGAACTCACTATTCTTACTTATTCTAATGCTGTTGAGAGCGCAGTGGAGACTTCATGGAGACTTCGTGGTGGGGAAAAGGGAAGCTAAGTGAGAGCGGAGAGCAGATGGGGAGAGCGGAAAGCCGGGAATACCGGGTGCTCCTTCGTGGCCTGAACAGTCAGGATTTCACCAAATAGAACTTGAAAAAAGCTCAAAAAAGTAACGGGACTGGGTTAATAAACACACATTTTCAATTTAATAATTCAAATTTATTTTGTCGCCTTCAAAGTAGTCCCCATTAGAGGCAATACACATATGCCAGCGATTCTGCCAGTCTTCTAAACATTTTTATAGGCGTTTTCCCACAATTCCGGTCGTTTTTTCCGAATTCTTTTACGCAAGCGCCGAAGTACGGTCAAGTAAAACTCCTTATTGACCGTCTGTCCCTGTGGCACGAACTCATGATGCACTTGACCGTGAATATCGAAAAAAACAATGAGCAACACCATGATTTTCGACTTGCTTTGGCGCGGTTTTTTCGGTTTTGGAGCATCTTTCGGTCGCCATTCGGACGATTGTTGACTTGTAAGCTTGTCGTATTCATAAATCCACGTCTCATCAGATGTAATGATACGTTTCATGATCATGGGGTCGGAATAAGCGCGATCCAGCATGTCGGCAGACACCTGCTTTCGGTATTCTCTTTGCAGGAAATTCAGCTCTTTTCGGCAAGCAACTAGAACATAGACTGGCGTAACCAGCGACTGTAAACAAACTACTAGACAGATCGCGCACAAACTTCACTTCTTCGTAATGCAGAACAGTGTTACCAACATAACAAAAAAAATTCAAAAATCGGTTCAGCACAGGCTTTTTAATTAATCCAATCCCGGTACTTCTTTGACAGAAGATATAACTTCCTTTTCAACGAGCAATGGCTCGTATCGCTTCACGCGATTACCTTTTGGCTTAAAAATAGCGCCAAATTCATTTCAGAGAATGATGACTATTGCATTCTCTGGACTTGAACCTTCACAAGCATTCCTTTATATGGATGACTTAATAGTTATAGGTTGCTCCGAAAAACATATGCTTAAAAACTTAACAGACGTTTTTGAGAAATGTAGGAAATACAACCTAAAATTACATCCACAAAAATGTTCATTCTTTATGCATGAGGTGACTTTTTTAGGTCATAAGTGCACAGATAAAGGAATACTTCCAGACGACAATAAATATGACTTCATACTGAATTATCCAGCCCCACACGATGCGAACAGCGCAAGACGTTTTGTAGCATTCTGCAATTACTACAGACGATTCATAAAAATTTCGCCGATTATTCACGGCACATAACACGGTTATGTAATGCAACGACCTGATTTCTATGTATCCTCGCTCGCTACGTTAACGGGCGGCTAGCTCAGAGAGGTTATGGGTTCGTTCCACCAAATTTATATTGGGTGATTGCCTTTGACCAAAGAATAACGCCAGTGTTCTTTTGGGCTCGTAACTGTCTTTATTCGTCTCCTTCTACAAGCCTCGCGGCTCTTCAGCTGCTGCTGCTCCTCGTCGTCGTCCTCTGCGGCGTCGCTCCTCGTTGCTGTCCCTCGCGGCGTCGCTCCTCGTCGTCGATTGCTTGTTGGTATCTGACTCGTGACGGCTCCTTCGATACTCTGGATGTTATGCGAACCTCACTGTCGGGACCGGCAAGGTGTTTCGCCTAGCAGGTAGAACGAGGTTCTGCCTTTTCGCCTAGCCACCTTTATCGCAGGCTCCCTAAGTCCGCCCGGATTGTATCGGCAAGGTGTATCGCCTAGCAGGTTGAACTCGGTTCGACCTCTTCGCCCAGCCACCCTTATCGCAGACTCCACGCAAGGAGGGAGCCTTGCGTTGAAGCCTCAGCCTTGCAGACTCTCAGTCGTTCGGCGTCTCGACTTTGCGATCTTGATCCTGGTACTCGGCACTTGATTAACTTGCTACTGGTCTCGCGTACACGCACTCGCTTTGGTTCTCGCACTATTACTCCATGGTGTGCTGCGCTTGCGCAGCCTTTTATAGCCTGTGATGGTCCCGTTATTTCCCTTTTCCAGCTCGCGTGATCGGGTCCAAGGTCCACTGCCGCACCATTAGTTCACGGTGCGTCCTCTTTGTGCGGGTCCGAAGTCCGCCCATTTACCGTTCGACCCTGTTGCTTTTGCCGTGTGAGGGTCCAATGTCCAGCGTGGTACCGTTAGTCCACGGGGTCTTCGCTTTGCCCGGGTCCAAGGTCCGTTGTTTACCGTTTGACCTTGTTGCCCTTGACTCCTCCGGCATTCCCGCCTCCTTCGCTGTTGCTATGCAGCTCTCCTGCCTCGGAATTTGTGGGGAGTTTTAAGACTCCTCACAGTAAAAAGAATCTTCCTTTTGAATGGACAGCTGAATGCCAAAACGCATTCGAATATTTAAAAACAAAACTAATGGAACCTACTTTGCTACAATATCCAGATTTTAGTAAAGAATTTTGTATAAGCATGTGGAGCGGTTTTAACTCAAAACCATAACGGACTCCAACTTGCCATTGCATATGCATCAAGAGCTTTTACCAAGGGAGAAAGTAATAAGTGTACTACCGAGCAGGAACTAGCTGCAATACATTGGGCATAAATTCGACCATACATTTATGGCAAACATTTCATTATCAAAACAGATCACAGACCGTTAACATACTTGTTCTCAATGACTAACCCAAGTTCCAAACCGACACGAATGAGGCTAGAATTAGAAGAATACAACTTCACAGTTGAATATTTAAAGGGAAAATACAATTACGTAGCTGATGCGTTATCAAGAATAACCATCAAAGAACTACAAAATATAACCGGAAATAGACTTGCCTAGGCAATCTATAGAAAAAGCTTCAAAGCCCAACGTATACAGAGTCATAAACAATGACGAAGTACGTAAAGAAGTGACCTTGCACGTAAAAAATATGCTATGTTTATTTAAACATGGAAAAAAAATTACTCCAAGATATGATGTTAGCGATTTATTTACCAATGGAGTCCTTGACTTCGGTCAGTTTTTCCAAAGGCTTGAGAAGCAAGCCGGTATACATCAAATCAGCCAACTCAAAGTGGCACTGTGGGAAAATATAATTTTGAATACGTTTGGAAAGGTATGACTCGATATATTACAGAGTATATAAGAAAATGCCTAGAATGCCAAAAAGCGAAGATAACCACGCATACGAATACCCCATTAACCATTACGGACACGATCGGTCCACTACCTAAGTCTAAACAAGGGAATGAATACGCAGTTACTTTAATTTGCGATTTAACAAAATACCTTGTAGCAATACCAATTCAAAATAAAGTGCAAAAACAATAGCAAAAGCTATATTTGAAGATTTTATCCTGAAGTACGGTCCAATGAAGACGTTCATTACGGACATGGGAACAGAATATAAAAATTCAATAAGTGACGATTTATGTAAACATTTAAATATCAATAACATAAATTCTACTGCACACCATCACCAAACTGTCGGAACAGTGG
>NW_026453456.1:0-24921 GCF_025200985.1 Drosophila gunungcola
ACACGCGATTTGCGGGCGTTTTTGGGTTTTCTTCTTGTTTTGGTGGGCGTTTTTAGCACGAAAAAAATACGAAACGAAAGATTTGCCCCATGTGCGACTATTAAAGGGTAAATTTAATTGTCGAGCTATGCAATTGCATGCCCAATTGCAAATGGTTTGTTTGGCGACAAAAATTGCCAGCAAATTTTTATACGAAAATATATGGTGTGAGCCAAAAGCAGAGAATATATCTATCTTTTACTCATTATAATTTTCGGCTGTTGAAATAGTCATCAAAGGGTTTTCAAATCTATGAAATATTTTCGGGGACTTGGCTGCTTTGGTTTGGTTTTGTTTTCAATTTAATTGAATATATTTTAAGGGCTGTGTAGTTAAATATATTCTGTGCTGATTTCTTGGGACTAGACAATTGTAATTGATGTATATTATTTTAAGGTATTTTCGAAATGTACTTTGTACAAAAGTGTACATTGCTCAAATATTTACCAAAATCTTTTAGCTATATTCGAGACTTGTTAAGAAATCAATAATATTTCAGGCTTAATTATTGTGAAGTGAATTAACCAGTTGTTTCCTCGTTCTTGTTAAACTTTTGGCCTTATAACTGCGACAAGCGAACCCATTGAATTTTATTCCCCCATAAAATAGCCATAGAAAGATGGCAAATTGATGCTCGGCAACTGATAGAACCTTCAGAGCGATTTCAGAGCGCTTTTTCTGCCGCTGCCCGCCTATCAGCGATCCGCAATTTAGATGATGCGTGCGAATGCGAATGCATCTTTCATTTAGAGAAAGGCCCGGGATCGGGAAAGGGGGTTGGGGAACGGGAACGGGAACGGAATCGGGATCGGGATGTGGGCAATACGAAGAGGGGTGTCGAGGGGTCCTGTGTGGCGCTGATTGCGCCTTGATAATTAATGCATGGCAAGAATGCGGCATGTGCTAATGAAAGGCATGGCAAATGCCACTGAGAGATGCAGATGGATGGCGCCCATAAAAAAAAAAGAGAGCCTGGCGCAAATCTGTTATTAGCTGTCAACTTTTCACCGTCTTTTTTTCCTCTACGACGTACACTAGTCGTGTATTTATCTCTTTTTAGGTTTCCTGTCTTTTATTTTTATTTCTTTTTTTCCTTTCGGCCCAATCAAATTGCAACTTCATTCATTGGAACGGAAACGGCGTGGAACCTACGGATTTGATTCAATGAGATCGTATCGTATCTATTTTGCCTACGCTCTTGGCCAAATTAATTTACGCCAGACACATAGGCTGATATTTTTTTTCGTTTCGTTTCGTTTTTTGTTTTTTTTTTGTTTTGGTGTGTGTATTATTTTTTTTCCTGTTTTTTTTTTCGGGGTGGGCGAAGCGGAGTTTTCTGCAATTTGACACCTTGTGGGCATTAAGTGCTTGTGCTTCCTCTGCCCACACGCTGCGGCGACGCCTCGGCCTCGAGGTCTCCTCCTCGACGCGTCTGTGTGGCAAATGCAACAAATTGGTTGCATTTCGGTTGGCACAAGGCGCTCTTCTCCGGAGGAGGGTAGCTGGGGGCACCGGGTCCCCCTTTTTGGCCAGCTGACATGCAACTGACAACGACGACGGCGACGGCGGCGGCGGCTCATTTCGGGTGGCTGTCGCAGACGGCCCCAAACAAACGACAAACAGTCTTTGCCTTTAGCTTTGGCTTTGGCTTTAGCTTTGGCTTTGGCTTCGACTGAACCCACTCCCCGCCTCGGCACACGCCCCTGGCCTGCTCTGTCTTAACGTGTTTCGTGCCTCGACCCCCCCATTTGGGCCATACCCTGACTGAAAGTCCACAACTTTGTTCTATAAACTATTGTGTAAAGTATAAATGTAATAAAACAAATACTTCTAACAATCTGCATTTGTTTTAAAAGGAATTGAATTAGTATCCTAAAGCTCTGCCCAATCCCTATAAATTTATTAATTAGAGATTAATGCAATTTAATGCTTTTAAATCATTATATTAGAAAGAAAAAAACAATGTTGTTCCTCTTTTAAAAAGAGAACATAAATAGAAGAACATTGTATTGTGACTTATAAAGTATCTTTTAAAAGGTACAACGACAATTTAAAATCTGGCATTCCGGGCTATAACCTATCATAAAGCCTAGAGTATCTGAAACTTCGGAGTCTACCAGCTAGATGGCTTTTTTTTTTTCCATCTTCTTCGCGTTTCGTTTTCTGCCGCTGCTGATCATGATATGTTTGCCGAGATCCCAAAACGAAACGAAACGAAATGAACGGAACGATTTTTTGCCGTTGCCGGCGGCTTGTTGGGGCTGCTCTACGTAGGCACATCTTGATCTTTTTTTTTTTCGTTGCCTTTTTTCGGATTTTTTGTCGGTTTTCGTTTTTTGTTTTTTGCCCCTGTCGTTTTTGCCCGTTTGTGTGAGTGTTGTGTTTTTACACGCATTCATTAAAAATAAGTTAACAACTTTTTAACACCTAACTGGGCGGCAGACAGTTGAATAAATGAATTATGCTGACGAATGGCGGCACCGTGGGTTGCCAATGGGAATGGGAATCTGAATGGGAATGGGCATATGGGCATATGGGTAAGGAGATGTGGATGTGGATGTGGATGGGGGGATGGTGAAGGGGTTGGTCAGCTTGTTAATCAGTTAAATTAAATGCGAAATGAACAAAACGAATTGGCTGGTAGTTTGCTGGGCCTGTTTGCGTGGTCTTTGACGTTTGATTAGCCACCAGTTGGGTTCCCAAAAACAGAGAGAAAAAAAAGCAAAGCGAAAAAAAAAAACGAAAAAACGAGACAGACGCCCAAAAAAAGAACTGTTTTGGTAGTTGTTGCTACTCTGCCTGTGCGTTGGCTTTTCATTCATTCTTTAAAAATAAAACGATGAAAAGAGCAACAACGGCGGCGGATAAGTGTGTCTTGGTTGTGGTTGGGGGCTCGCACAGCCATATAACGACTAAATTATGCTAAGACTTTGTATAAACAGAGATCTCTGGAAGTGGAAATGGAAATGGAAGTGGGTGCCGAATAGGTAGGATGCAAGTCAGGTCGCACGTGGGCGTCAAAGTGTGCCATCTACGATGGCCCACGAGCGTGGCCCGAACCAATTACCGGGGGCCTAACTCATTTCGCTGCGGCAACATTATGAAAACGACCAACGATTTGGGGGAAACTTTGATAAACGGTTGGTACGGCTGGGAATTGAAGTTTCCTTGGAATTGGTTAAGCTAGCTGGCTTACTTCCTGAGTTATTTGGGTTGGAAGTTGATGCCCATGTTTATGATACTCCCAGTTGTAAGCTGCCAGATTGCGGAGTTGTAAGCCCTTAAACCGACGGATTAACTTTAAGCTTTGCTGTTGTGCAACAAATATTACTCGTTCCGGTTCCGGCACAAACAAATCCCCGGGATGTGATACCACAGGGCATAAAACTAAGCCCCAAACAGAACCTGTTAATCATCATCACTACGTGTAAGCCGAGAATCGTTTCAAAGTCGCTGCCACGTAAAGTAAACCGCAATCTGTTTTTAATTGAAAATGCAACAACGGCAGCGGACCAAGAAAAACGGCAACTTGGGAACATAATACATATGATAGTATAGGGGCCGGGGCCGGGGCCAAACAGGAAATGCAGCTAATCAAGCGTGTGAGTTGCAACAAATTGCAATTGGGTGCCGCTGGTCTCCATCTCTCATCTCTCATCACCAGTTGGCCCGGCATATCGATCGGTCTATATATATCATCTATGTTTCCATGTGTCTCCGGTAAGCGGCTTACGGACGCCGCCGATGCGTCTGCGCGGCAACAAAGCAACAAAAAAGCAACAACGCAGGCAGCGAGCGGAAGGGAATTCCCATTCCCGCTTTCCGGATTAACGCACACACAATATGTGGTGCGGTGTACACGTACCGTGTACTACACAATAAAAAAAAAAAAAAAAAGGGAGTGCGAGTGCAAATGCCTGTGCCGCCGAGAATGGGAATATCCCACATCCCGACCCCTGGCGGGATTAGAGGTGCGAGCAGGTCCCGCCTCGACACCGGCTGGAATTCTACCTGCGGGGATTTCCCCGCACCATATAGATATGGCCGCACAACTGCCGCCGGCAGCCGACACGGCGTATGCGCAATGGGCAGAGGCAATGGCAATGCCAACTTATGCAACCACAGCGGAGGTAGAAATTTCAGAAATTTGAATCAACTATCAAAGCAACTATCATTAATAATTGGAAATCATAACCATAAGTTCTATAAATAATGTCCTGATTGTTTTCAACATTTAAAACCTTAGAATTTTATTATTTCAAATTTAAATTAAAATATCTTACAAACTTGTTAGTCCCTCGATTGTTTATAATTAACAAATAATTAAAGCATGTTAAAACTTTAATTTGAAAGTCATATGAACGGAATATGCAATTCTTATCTAAGGTTTTTGGGGTTTTGCACTATCTTTGGCATAAGATGTGTTATAGAAATAGAACCTTTGCGTGGTTTGGGAAGCTCTTCTCAAATAGTTTGTATGTTTGGGCTCGGGCTTACACACGGGTACAATTTAAAATGTGGCATTACTTTGAATATGCTGCTGATACGGATTTTCATGTTTGTAATCCCTAAAAAGTGTTTTCCTTGCAAGTACAATTTTTTCTAACTAACTTAATCTCTTCTATTTAAGCAACCTGCGCTGTTTGTTCTCTGGTAAATGGGTAAAAGTAAAACGGCAAGTGGGAAATGGAATATGGCAAATGGCAAATGACATATGATATGGCGGAGATGGAGGAGGAATAGATGTTGGTGACTTACCCGCTGGTCGGTTGGAGCGTCTGCCCGTGTCGGACTCCTCGAACATGAGCGGCGCATGCCGGCGGCCCTCCGTCCCGCCCACCAGACACACCAGCAGCAGTCCGGCGATGAGCAGGTGGCGAAGGTGGCGGATCGGGAGCAGCGATTGTGCTGGTTCCCGCTCCCGTTCTTGGACTCTGCTGCAGTTGTGGCTGGCTGGGATTGGGGCTGGTGTCTGGGCTTCGGCGGGGATCGTCGGATTGCTGATGCTTCTCCTTTCCAGGAGCTGTACTGTGCCGGTGGCCGTGGCCCACTCGATGCCACCACTGCCACACGATTTCCTCTGCTTGTTGGCCATATTTTCTATGTGTGTATCTTTTAACTTTGGGTACGTATTTTTTATGCCCGGCTTGGAAAGCACGTTTCACAGTGTATGAACAACAACAAAAAATATATAAAACAAAGGTCGCAACGCACACACACACTTAATGGATATAGATATAGACAATGATATAGTATAGAACCGATTCCGATTTCGATTCTTGTATTTCTCTTGCAGATTAGATAACACACGCGAGTTTCGCGCGCCGATTTATTGGATTTATTCTATTTGCTGTTTTTTATTTTATTCGCTGTTATTGTTTTGTTTTTATTTAGCTGTAGCTTTAGCTTCAGCTTTATTTCTATCGTAGTGGCTGCATAAATTTGCCTTTTTTCGTTTTCAGTTTCGAGACTTGTTTTCTTTTCTTTACTTTACTTTGTTTGATTTTAGTTATAGCAATAGCACTATTATAATTATACGGCCTGTGCTGTGCTCTGTGTATATTGTGTTGTATGCTCTGGAAAATAGAGTCGATCTCGGATGGGGATTACGACAACGACAACGCGACTGTTTGGCAATTGGCAATTGGCGTATGCGTTTACGTTAACGTTTGCGCTTGCATTAGCGTTTGCGTTAGGTTCGACGTTCTCAGCGGCTTTTTATCCTACTTTTGGCTGTAGCGCACTATGATCTCTGTTGTCCGGAGCAGGAACGGGCACGTCCGATCGGCAAAGCGGCGAAAACGAATTTGAGAGGAAAGCGAGACACGAAACAAAACGAAACGATACGATTTCGGATCGTGCCGCGCGGGCAGCGACGCCGACGTCGACGCAGAGTGCGACTGCGCAATAACAGAGATGTTAGCCCGGCTAACAGCAATGTTACGGAACAGAGAGAGCGGCGCGGCGATGCAAGTTCTCTTGAGAGAGCGCGCTGCCTGGCCTGCGCCGACGGCGCTGCGACTGCGCAACTCGACCGGCAGCATGCTGCGCTGCCAGCCTGTGCAACATGTTGCCTGCAAAGTCAGCCAGAAATGCACAACCATTTTATGATGTTTCAAAATAAAATTTAGAAATCCCTAAAGGAGTCAGAAACTCTGATATAGGTTTTACAAATATTACTTCTTAGGTAAGCAATACATTTTGGGTTTTTCCAAATAGAGGCTTGGGAATGTCTAGCACTGCAATATTTTTAGCACCGCCAGATAACATACACAAATAAAATAAGATTTTATTTGTTTATATTATTTATTTAAGATCATACAAAAATGAAAATAAGTAATTAAGTAATAAGTAATTACTTAATTTTGTACTTTGTTCAAACTGAACTCTATTCACAATATATTTTAAGTTATTTACTGAGCAAATAAGGAACGGGAACCTTGTTTTAAATGGCTACAAAGTTAAACAAATTTTATTTTATTGAGAAATTTATCAAAACTGTTTTCCGAATTGAGCATTTTTAAACTGTCAAGGAAATCCCACCTGCCGTAAAAAACAAAAAATGTTTATCTCCAGTGCAAAAATGTCATTTCAAATTTTATAAGAATAAAATATCCCATGTTGTTCTCTGTTTAAAATTTTAGATTTAAGAGACCATTGCACCATCTTAGAGTTCGACATTCCTTTTTAATCTTTGAATATATCTTTAAGATGGAAATTAGCAAGTTTATTGCCTTAATTTTATTGTAGTTCTAAAAGAGAAATATTGTTCAAATTACCACCTTCAATTAGGAAAAAATGTTAAGTATGTCCACGCATCTACATTTTTTAATTCAATTGCTAGCAAACGTAAACATAATAAAAAGTCATCTACAAATAAGCAACATTCCAAGCCAAACAATTTCATGATTCTTTTGAAAAATGTACTTTTAACGAGAGTGAAATTCCTTGAAAAGTGTTTGGATTTAAACATTCCCAGGAGAGTCGTGAATTTGGAAAACACGAAAACAAACCGGCCTCGCTCAAAGATTGACTAATCATAAACGAATTTTCCTACCGTGCCCCGAATTCGCCTTCGATGCGAATATATAGAAAACCATAGTGTAGTCCCTTTAGTGCCGAAACATTCCATATATCATCGCCCAAATATTATAAATGTCCACTCATATAGCAGCCGGCACGTGTGAGCGCAATTAAAAACCAGAACAGGATGGATCGCAGCCGAACCGAGGCGAAAAAATGAACCATCGTCAACTATATATTAAGTATTGCTAATAAATAATGTGGGAAAATATGACAAAACGAAATATTCGAATTGGAGCTGCCGACTCGAGACAACCATATATACATACGTATTTTGTGGTATGTGACAACATTTTTGCGGTTTTGCAAGAAGCTTTTGTTAATTAATTGGTTAGCTTTCTCTTTCAATTTCAATTTTGATTTTATTAGCGCCGGCCAATCCAAAATGCAGACAAAAACAACTCGCGATATCGTTAACAATCATTTGTGTCACATTCAAAACAAAAATAAAACATATTAAAATAGTTTTCGGATTATTAAAAGCAAAAAAAATACCAAAACACGAAGAATGTAAGGCGCATGAAATAATATGCACGAAAATAGACAGATACCAGCAGCATCAACAAAAGAAAAGCCAACGACACGCCTTGGCTTTTAAACGCATTTTCCATTAATTTCATATTTGATATACCTATACCTATACCTATACCTATACCTATACCTACTCATCATCATTCTCTCCAGGGTTCTTGTCGGGACTCGGGATTCGGGATTGGGGGTTGGGGGTTCCCTAAATCTCTTGGTACCATTTTATTTTTGCATCAAAATTAAAATAAATATCTTAATTGGCGTCTCTTCTATATTTAATTGTATAGAAACATTTGTTTTATAGTGTTGTTATAATTTATGTATCTTTGCTAAATTTATTAAATAGAAAAGTTCAGGTAAACATTGTAAGCGTGTGTGTGTTTTTTTTTTGTTTTATATTTAATTGTACAGAAATATTTATTTTTGATAGTGATGTGTTTACAGGTTAGGGAATCGCCAACATCAAAGAAAAACGAATAATGGCAAGGGAGTTTTAGTTTTTTGGGAAAGGCTGTCCAATTGAAAACTAAAAATTTAGCAATACGTTTTAAATAGTGTAATGTTAAACGGTAATATATGTTTATGATATGTTTAACTCGTCTTGAGCCTTTTCTAATTCAAATCATATTTACATTATTTTTAAAACACATTTTGCTTAGTATAATCATTGCAGTTAGAAAAACAAAACAAAAACAAACAAAACAAAAAAAACAAAACAAATTAAATTAATAAAATTAAATCTGCAAAATATTCAGCATTTTGCATAACCATTTTGCAGGGTATGCCAGCTTCGATACCAGCAATTGTAATTCCCTTCAGCTTTATTTATTTATGTTTGGCTTTTTTGTCGTTTTTCGTTTTGTCAGCCTCATTTAAGGCGCTGCTGGCAGCGACGTCGTCGTCTGCAATTTGAAATATTCCTATAAATGTTTTGGCCTCACGGCCCCGCCGCAAACAAATAAAAACAAAAAGACCTATATACACCATACACCATACACCATACACCATACACCGTACACCGTACACCCATTGGTGTGTTTGTGCATATGAACGATATCTGTCTCTTGGCTATATACAAAAAATGTTAAATGTCTGAAACATGCGTACAAAATGCCATTGCAAAAGCAACACCAACGACAGCAATCAACAATCGCCACGAAAAGCAAAGAGAATGAAGAGACTGGGCAAAATAGAAATGAACCAAAAACCCAAAACCAAAAACAAAAGCACAATTTCAGCTAGACGATCAGAAAACAGAAAACTGCTTTTCCTTTGATTTATGTAGTTTTAGCGAGCGCTGCCGACGTCGACGTCGAAGTCAAAGTCGCCAACATAGCAGCAACATGACACACACAGCATAAATATGTATATATCCATATAGCCAAATATCGGAGGAGCAAATCTGAACAATCAGTGCACACTAAGTAACGCTGTGGAGATATGATTTGTATGGCAGTGGATAGCTCGACAATATTATTAGGACAATCCTAAGCTATTAGTACATATTACTTTTGAAATCAAGTAATTTTTTACTTAATATTGTATAAATACTTTATTATTTGTATAGTTTACTTTAAAGACAATGCCTTTTAAATTAAAACTATGGTTTATATTTTATTTTATTTATTATTTTAGACGTACGCATAACATTTTGATCACGATTTCACCGCATTAATACCATCTTTCCAGTCATCTTAGCTAACAAATATTATAAACTCGTTTATTAATCAATTGATTCGAATGTACGTTAAGTAAAATAATTGTGATTGGTTGAAATGGCTAAATATTAAATGTATTCTTTTGTATTGTATTGTTGAGCACTTTCGTAGTAAAAGCAATCTTTTCTCTATCGCCCGTCGAGGGTCATTGGCAAATAACATTACGGCACCCACCTTCCACTCAATTGCATATATTTATATGTATATATATATATATATATATATTTGTTTATATACATTGTAGTTTCTTATCAGTCGATTGCAGAGCGGCTATGTCAGTGCTCCACTGTGTATCCGCGTTTTGTTTACAGCCCCACATTGTGGCCTATATCGGGCAGACCACTTTTCTGGTGTGGGGGTTGACAAACAGCTAAGTAATTGACTAACTGACTTTTCGACTATCTGACTAAGTGACTTACTAACTATTTGGCTAACTGACTAGTTAGTCACAATGTGCGACTTAGTGACTATTTGGCTAACTGACTTACTGACTATCTCACTATTAGACTATCTAACTAACTGATTTTCTGACTAACTGACTATCTTGCCAACTGATTGACTGCCTTTTTGACCAAATGACTGACTGACTGACTGACTGTCTGATAAACTGCATTTGTTGTTGCTGCCTTAGCTGGCAGTCGGTAGTCGGTAGTTGGTAGTCGGCAGTTCGATACTCGATCGTTTCGGCTTGGGCCACATTGCGCATACGCCGCGTAATCCGATAGAACAGTAGCCAGTGTGCTGTGCTATGTGCCATGTGGTGTGTGCTGAGTGCTGTGCTGCTGAGTGTGAAACTCTTTGACAATGCCCGTCAAGGTGTCAAAGCTTCAAACCGCATTCAGCCAGCGAAGACTACGTAAATCAAGACGTTAGTTCATAAATTCGATTCCCATCCAATGTCGTATCGTGTGTGTATTTGTAAATTATTTAATAGCTTGATTGACAACCGAGAGCTGAGCTGAGCTGAGTTGAGCTGAGCTGAGCTAAGCTGAGCCACGCTAGGCTAAGCCGATATCCGACCATAAGGTCTACTGGCTGCCATTTTTTCTGGCTGGTGTTCGATTTTCGCTTTTCGATTCTCGATCTCTTGCGGTAGGCCCGATTGTTTGGCTGCTGTTCCGAGACGAGACGTTTGTAACTGTCAATCATAAATTAGATGCCAATCAAAGCAAATCACAACATCACAACAACACAACAACATCAGCCACATCGCCACCAGCGCAAAATTGCTCGCATTCATTTAAATGGCAAATGGCGAACGGCAAACGCACACAGAAAGACATCAAACGAAAACAGAAGCAGCCAAATGACGGCTTTTGACTGCATAACAGCCCACAAAATATACACACTGTAACAAAAAATATACTGTTTTGTGCCCAATAATAATCGATCAATCATTTCAAAAAATAACAAAATTTAGAGTGCAAGTTTACTAGAAAATGCCATATTTATTGCAAGAAGTTGAAGTTTTCTCTTTGATAACATAAAATACAAATAATAAAAAAATATAAACATGAACTTTACAGAAATTACATCAGTGATCCAGCAATATTTTAAAATATATTCCCAAAGAATTAATAAATATAACTGTCAAGCAAAATTATCAAATTTACATAAACCTACATTCTTCAATTTGAAAAAATCTTGAAAATTACTTATTGATTTAAAATCTAATAATTTTCTTCATGTTATTTTTAAAATCAGGTTTCAGTGTGTCACATAAATATGCTTCTATGCGTATGTGGTTTTGAATTCTGTTGCACTGTAGTCACATGCAATTGATTTGATGGTCATCAAAGTCAGAAGGTCCATTCATTTGAGGAATCTATTTGGACTAGTTAGAAATAGTAGAGAATTTAAGAATGGAAAAATGACAAGGAAATTTAAGTAACAGATTACGAAAGAAAAATAAAATAAAATGGTAAGAAATTTAACTTTGTACGAGACATGGAAATAGCTACAAAACTGTAAAACACATCCGATTGTCAACTAACTTGAAAACAGTTTACTTAGCAATCAAAATACCTATTTTCATTAATAGAAATTAAAAAAAGGCGCTAAAAAATGGCAGACATCAATGCAGTTTATTGAAAGTAAAATTAAAATGGAACGTTAAGAATAAAAAGTGCACTATTGAATTAAAAATTTTGTAAAACATTTAAATCAATTCCAAAAATATTCAAATTACAATTTGGAACATTTTCATATTAAAAAACTGTAAATAATAAATAATAATAATAAAATTTCAGTACAAAATACTTGGAATTACTACGTTTTTTTTTTACCAGTGTGAGTTCATTGTTTTTTTTTCAACTATAAAGATTTTTAAACATAAAATTAAGTTATAAACTGAAAGTAAGAGTGCCAGGAAATAATATGCGATTCGATTTAGTAATATCCCGAGGGTGTCGTCAAATAAAAGTTCACCGTAGATTGCGGCTCACTGAAAGCCCCTAGATGAAATTCCATTATTTATAAGCTGACTAACCCTCAATAAAAAAAGTGCCACCCTAGCAACAGAGATTCGCCTATTGCCCTCTCGCTCGCACTCTTTCTCTTTCTCTGTTTCTCTGCTTTCTGAGCAGGCCAAAAATAACACGTATACGTCATGTGTGCCATGAGTGTGCGTAACGTAGGGCAAAAGCAACGTAAATGTTTTGTTTGCCAGACCAAACAGCAATTAAAGTGGCAGTAAAACCGCAGTTAGCCAACTGGGCAACATCGTTAAGTTCTTCACCTCACGAGCAAACGATCTCGACTGATTCGGCGATCAATTGTTTGATCAGTTGATGGATCGAAATGGATTTTCGACTCATGAGCTTTGCACTGAGCAGTGGAACACATTATCAATGGCAATTTCTTCCTGACTTCTTCTGTGATCTCTTTAATTCAATAAATGTTTGCTTTTCGTGTTAAAATACAAACAAAATAGCTCTGATCAATGCACATCAAAATATTCTAAGAAAGGCCATGCCAAGGAAATGCTTTTAAATCGGGGAATCAAATTTGATTTTATTATTTATGCTATTATAATATTACTTTTAAAAATCTTTAAAATACAGTTATTTAATGATTTCAAGCTAGGCAATGAATATTAGTGTTGAACTTATTGATTTCCCAAACCCATTTGCCCTTTTCCCCGCACAATTAATTGCCACTTATCGTTCTTCGCTCTCTTTATATCTCTGTCTATATCTCCCGATTTCCAGCGATCGAGAATGCCTGGCCGCGTCATCGAATACTTCTCATCGAGTACAGCAATCTAGGTACTTACCCCCGCCCCATTTCCTCTGCCACGCCCTCGATTTGAATCATGCTGCAAGCCAGCCAACAATTGCCATTCGATTGGAATTGTAAATGGTTCGATGCCAGTTGCCAGTTGGTATTGAAACGCTCTGGAAATTTCATCATATCATGCCGTAGATCGATCTATCCCACCTATCCACCTATCCACCGATTACCGATCTGCCCCTTTCCATTCTGGAACTGGTCCGAATCGATCGATGTTCGATTGATTTTTCCCATTCTTTAGCCTATTTTGGGTCGCCCTTTTGGCGTCGGATTCGGTCTAAACACAGTAATAAAAGAAATCACGCCCCATTCCTGGGTAATTGTATCGTTTTTGGGGCGTGTGTCCCGGCCAAGTGTCGCCCCGATCTCAGCGATCCCAAACTGAATCCGTATCGGAATACAAATTTAAATTGGAATTGGAATTGGAATTCGAATTGGTCGATGACATTTCATTTCAATGCGATCATTAAAACCGAAAGTGACGGACGAAAGTTCCAAGGGGAAGAGCTTTCAGGTTACAGGTAAAAGAGCCGCATACAGTAAGTTTCAGGATTGTAATGACACTAGGCCAGGTTTTCTTCAAATGCATAGGGGAACAAATGTTTGGGCCATATTTCAAATACATCGCATTGCTTAGTTATTTCTTGGATTTTTTTTTATTAAGGAAATACATACGTTTCACATGCCGAAAAAAATCAAAATATTTTAATTACAAATTAGATTCGATTTCTTCATTTACAAAATTTCGCCAGCAACCTTCCCAAAATTAAAAAAAAAAACTTAATTTTTGGTCAGTGTAACTCAAAATCAAATAAAAAATTTCAATCAAAATAAAGTGTAACTTTTAGAAGTTGAAAAATTTGTTCCACCAAATTAATTAATTTTATTTTTGGTAAACGTTTATTTTGTTTGCTCAAAAAATATTTTTACACCATCAATAAATTTGATTTTTAAAGCTTCTGAAACCCAGAACCTTAAAGTACCGCCGCGGACTGTACTACTGCGCTCACTTCAATACTATTTAACGATTCGCCCACGCCCATTTTTGTGTCGATTAATGGCGATTTAAGCTGCAATTGCCACAGACCAATAATCATAAGTGTAAAGCATAATTTCCGTTGCGCTTTCTGGTACTTTTCACATTGTTCAATGGCAATTTAAGAGGTTCATTAAAAACCAATAACTACGCCTGCAATTGCGGCACACAGACGCGTACATAAGTACGCACTATACATACGTTTCACAGCAAAAAAAAAAAAGAGAAAAGTTTTTCAAATTTCGTTTCGTATGTGATAATGATATGCAAGGCGTCGCCGAACGCGCGTGCACTTTTCGAAATGACTCCTGCTGCCAATCGATATCGGTTGCTTTGCTTATCGAACTTGGTTTGCAGAAGCAGACAGGACACAACTTGGTCGCGTTTCGATAGAGTTTCGACAGCGTTTCGGGTGCGGTTCGGCGGCGTTTCGGGTGCGGTTCGGGCGCGTTTTCGATAGCGATTCGGTTTCGTGTTCGGGGCTTTTGCTTTAGCTTTTGCCTTTGTTTTTGCTGCCAAAGCGCGCGCGCGTTTCTCTGGCGGCGTTCGTTCGGTCGTCGCGATCTTTGACAAACTGAAGTTTTCAGCATATAAACATATAGACCTAGATCTAGACCTAGACAGCGACGACGACGGCGGCAGAGGCTGAGGCTGAGGCAGAGGCTAGGCAGCGCTCGCTCACCCACTCTCGCGTATCTCGCGTATCGCAGAATAGACGACAGACAGCTAAACCCATCCAATCTATCTCCGATCCGCCGGTGTTCTCTTCTCCGCGGCGGCGACATATCGATACAGCCCACGAAAAGCCATTTCCATAAGCACTGGATGGAGGCTACCAAGCCGCAGTACGATAGCACTCATAGAGCAGATCATCTAGTTTTTGGAAACTGAATATGCAACCTTATGTAAAATATATATAATAGTATGTCGCTAAAAAATAAAATAAAGTTCTTACCACGGTAAGCTAAGAAAAGCTTTTAAACTGTGCAAAAAAACCACCAACTGTAATTTGTACTACCAGAAGCTTGGAGAAATACAATTCAAGTTTTAGTTTATTGATCTAAGCCCAGGGGAATAATGCTCGAATGTTGGAATGTCATACATCGTTGAACTCGGCAAAAATGTCCAATCGTATGGCATATACAGCTAAAAATTTTTAAATTTAACAATTTTTCGCCATATATGATGATAAAAAAACGTTTCTCAAAATTCTGTTATTGTGTCAAAATTAAATTAATTGTTTTCAATCCACCAGGGATGAATAGCATAGGTTGCCAGCTGCTTAAAATAGCAACTCTTTGACTTTGGGTCTTATTTTGGCAAAGTTACAACAAAAGGACTGTTCAAAAATAATTTTGTTTAAAAAATCGCCAAATATCCCAAAAAACACATTATAAACTTGGTTTTTGTGTCAAAACCCTGGGAAATAATGGTCAAAATGTGGAATGTCATACACTGTTGAATTCGTAATCAAATTTTCAATCGAGTGGCATTCACAGTTAAAATTTTTTTAGATTTTCAATTTTCTGCAAAAAATGATGATGTACCCCCTTACAAAAAAGTCAGAAATTTGGACATGAATAAATTTTTCAAAAATCGTTTTTCAAAATTCGGTTTTTGTGTCAAAACTAAATTAATTGTTTTCAATCCACCAGGGATGGATGGCAGAGGTTGCCAGCTGTTCAAAATAGCAATTCTTTTGACTTTGGGTCTTATTTTGGCAAAGTTACAACAAAAAGACTGTTCAAAAATAATTTTGTCTAAAAAATCACCAAAAATCCCAAAAAACACATTAAAAACTTGGTTTTTGTGTCAAAACCCTGGGAAATAATGGTCAAAATGTGGAATGTCGTACACCGTTGAATTCGTAATGAAATTTCCAATCGAGTGGCATTCACAGTTAAAATTTTTTTAGATTTTCAATTTCTGCAAAAAATGATGATGTACCCCCTTACAAAAAAGTCAGAAATTTGGACATGAATAAATTTTTCAAAAATCGTTTTTCAAAATTCGGTTTTTGTGTCAAAACTAAATTAATTGTTTTCAATCCACCAGGGATGGATGGCAGAGATTGCAAGCTATTCAAAATAGCAATTCTTTTGACTTTGGGTCTTATTTTGGCAAAGTTACAACAAAAAGACTGTTCAAAAATAAATTTGCTTAAAAAATTGCCAAAAATCCCAAAAAAAAACATTAAAAACTTGGTTTTTGTGTCAAAACCCTGGGAAATAATGGTCAAAATGTGGAATGTCGTACACCGTTGAATTCGTAATGAAATTTCCAATCGAGTGGCATTCACAGTTAAAATTTTTTTAGATTTTCAATTTTCTTACAAAAAAGTCAGAAATTTGGACATGAATAAATTTTTCAAAAATCGTTTTTCAAAATTCGGTTTTTGTGTCAAAACTAAATTAATTGTTTTCAATCCACCAGGGATGGATGGCAGAGGTTGCCAGCTGTTCAAAATAGCAATTCTTTTGACTTTGGGTCTTATTTTGGCAAAGTTACAACAAAAAGACTGTTCAAAAATAATTTTGCTTAAAAAATTGCCAAAAATCCCAAAAAAAAACATTAAAAACTTGGTTTTTGTGTCAAAACCCTGGGAAATAATGGTCAAAATGTGGAATGTCGTACACCGTTGAATTCGTAATGAAATTTCCAATCGAGTGGCATTCACAGTTAAAATTTTTTTAGATTTTCAATTTTCTGCAAAAAATGATGATGTACCCCCTTACAAAAAAGTCAGAAATTTGGACATGAATAAATTTTTCAAAAATCGTTTTTCAAAATTCGGTTTTTGTGTCAAAACTAAATTAATTGTTTTCAATCCACCAGGGATGGATGGCAGAGATTGCAAGCTATTCAAAATAGCAATTCTTTTGACTTTGGGTCTTATTTTGGCAAAGTTACAACAAAAAGACTGTTCAAAAATAAATTTGCTTAAAAAATTGCCAAAAATCCCAAAAAAAAACATTAAAAACTTGGTTTTTGTGTCAAAACCCTGGGAAATAATGGTCAAAATGTGGAATGTCGTACACCGTTGAATTCGTAATGAAATTTCCAATCGAGTGGCATTCACAGTTAAAATTTTTTTAGATTTTCAATTTTCTTACAAAAAAGTCAGAAATTTGGACATGAATAAATTTTTCAAAAATCGTTTTTCAAAATTCGGTTTTTGTGTCAAAACTAAATTAATTGTTTTCAATCCACCAGGGATGGATGGCAGAGGTTGCCAGCTGTTCAAAATAGCAATTCTTTTGACTTTGGGTCTTATTTTGGCAAAGTTACAACAAAAAGACTGTTCAAAAATAATTTTGCTTAAAAATTGCCAAAAATCCCAAAAAAAAAACATTAAAAACTTGGTTTTTGTGTCAAAACCCTGGGAAATAATGGTCAAAATGTGGAATGTCGTACACCGTTGAATTCGTAATGAAATTTCCAATCGAGTGGCATTCACAGTTAAAATTTTTTTAGATTTTCAAATTTCTGTAAAAAATGATGATGTACCCCCTTACAAAAAAGTCAGAAATTTGGACATGAATAAATTTTTCAAAAATCGTTTTTCAAAATTCGGTTTTTGTGTAAAAACTAAATTAATTGTTTTTAATCCACCAGGGATGGATGGCAGAGGTTGCCAGCTGTTCAAAATAGCAACTCGTTTGACTTTGGGTCTTATTTTGGCAAAGTTACAACAAAAAGACTGTTCAAAAATAATTTTGTCTAAAAAATCACCAAAAATCCCAAAAAACACATTAAAAACTTGGTTTTTGTGTCAAAACCCTGGGAAATAATGGTCAAAATGTGGAATGTCATACACCGTTGAATTTGTAACAAAATTTCCAATCAAATGGCATTCACAGTTAAAATTTTTTTAGATTTTCAAATTTCTGCAAAAAATGATGATGTACCCCCTTACAAAAAAGTCAGAAATTTGGACATGAATAAATTTTTCAAAAATCGTTTTTCAAAATTCGGTTTTTGTGTCAAAACTAAATTAATTGTTTTCAATCCACCAGGGATGGATGGCAGAGGTTGCCAGCTGTTCAAAATAGCAACTCTTTTGAATTTTGGGTCTTATTTTGGAAAATTTCTCCCCGTGCAGCAAAGTATTATTCGGTGACTTCTGGCAGAAGCAGAAGCTTTGGATTTCCAAAGCCAAGCCGTGCCCAGTTGGAGGAGCCACACCCACCGAAATAAAAAACAACCCCCCCCCCAACCGCGGTTCAGTGAGGCGTGTGGCCCCACCCACTCAAGTACAGTGAACACTAACCTAGGACAGTCCACGACGTCTTGGGTGTGGAAAAGGGGATGTCGATGTCGATGGCCATGCCGATTATTAGTTTTCGATTTGAAATTCGAGCCATCCAAATTTTGCGAATATTCGGCATATTTGCGCTTTGGATGCAACAAACAAACAACATTCGCTGACGTCACGGGGGGATGATCCATCAAAATCCATCAAAATCCGGCGGAGCGCAAAGCAAATGCCATTCTAAATCCAACTGCTGGCCAAGTTATTTCATTTTCAAAACTGCGAGTTACTTGCTAAGTGCTGTGCGGCTAAAAATAGCCGCTCGCCAAAGTTGTAGAACATTTTCACCGGCTTGGAATGTGTGTTAATATGTACAAAGATCCGTCCATATGGCTATACTCATGCTTGGGCTCGTACTCGTACTCGTTCCGGTACTTGTACTCGTACAATGGAGCAAGCCGGCCCACAAACAATCTGAATCTGGTTTCCCTTTCAATTCATATTCTGTCACGATTCGGCATTCGGCGTTGCAGTTGCAGTTGCAGTCCCAAGTCCCGACTTTTTCTAAACAATCGACGAGAGTGCAGCGTGATGGAAACCGGGGAGAAGCTGGAAAATGGTTTGCCAGCTAACCAGAGATTTCACACGAAGTTGGGCAATATATTTGGCTGCTTACTTTGAGCAGCGGATTTCGCGACTGTCATCGCCTCACTTAACTGAAAACCAAACCTACACACAGTTGCCTATTGAATTTAACTTTCCAAATTCTAATTGCCTGAAATAATACCAATTAATGTTTATATGATTTAAATTTAAAATTAAAATAAATAAGAAAGACCTATCGATCAATAAATTTGATTATTAAAATCTTTTTGGAAACTAAATTAATTAAAAACAAATTAATTTACTTTGTAAATGTCTATAAACTAAAACATAATATTTCGATTATTTAGTGCTAAACTATTTTTAAAAATTAAAAACGGGTTTTTTGAAGTTTTTCTAAGCTCTTCTGAAGCATAATCGTAAATATGAATTATTTAGGAAAGAGTTGCTAAACCTTTAAATGACATTCGATTGTGTTATCATAATTTTAATTTATTTTATTATCAACTGTATTTTTCAAATGTATTTAATGATTAAGTGGAACCTATTTACTAGCTTGAAGCACACAAATTATAATTTTTATAATAATGTATTATTTTATAATTAATATTTTGTTTATATGATTATGTAATTTTTTGTATTGGCTTAAAGCCCATTTTTAAATGCTAACAGCAATTTAGATGTTTGAAAATGGTAAGCAATTAGTTTAATATATTGGACTATCTCTCGTACTATTTATTGGATCGCAGAATTGTTTAGGGCCATAGATTTAAGATTTTCTGACACGAGACGGGAATGACCCCATAAATATTTGCCTGGCAGCTCGCTTTTGCTTAGCGCCAAATCAGCTGCAAATGCGGCGGCAATTAGTGCCTTTCGCAGGGGCGTTGGTCCCAAGGGGGGCGGGGGGGAGGCACACTCTTCAGAGCAAACGAGTTGGCAAGGTAAGCAAACAGGCGGAGAGAAGAAACAAACAAAGAGCCGCGGGCAAACAAACAGCACGCGATCATAAGCCCAGGGGCACGTGCAGATACGGGGCGTACTATATATGCAGATACAGAGAGACACAGTGCTCAACAGATATTTCTACTATATATATACCTGACCGATCGACTCCCGTGTTCCTACATGGCCACATGATGCAAATTCAATAAATTAATGCAATCTAAGCAAACGCAAATGTTTATAACCATAGATCGGCGGCTATGCTGTCCCAAAAAAAAAGCAAAAAAAAAAACAAAATGAAAAACAAAAAACCAAAATCAAAATCAAAAAACACAAAAAAGCGCAGACGAGCGGCCAGGCTAAAAAAATAGAATTTTATCAGCGATCGCATAGAGGCGCGTGATCTTGCCAGAGAAAAATAGAAGCGAGACGGTGACGTTGATTGTATAGCTTCTGCTTTTTTTTGACTGCACAGTAAACATTTTTCAATTATTAAAAATCATTTTGAAAACAATAATGTTTAAAGAAGATAAGACATAACTAAAAGATTAAGATTAGGAAGGTATACAACAAAATTGTGTGTTATAACATAACTGCAGTTATTAATGTGCTACAATGTCAAATCATTTTATTTTAGATTTAGATCATTTATTAAAGAAAGGAAAAAGTATTAATAAATGTAATGAAAAAGAAAATGACCTGAATTGCCAATCAATAAATAAGTCTAAGACAAATAGATTATTTTGAATATTAAATAAGATATTTTAAACAAAGTTAAAGTTTAAATTAACAAATAAAATAACTAATAAAGGGGATAACTTGTAAAACCAACTCAAAACTGATCTTAAATTCTGGCGGTGTGATGATGATTATGGGGCTGGGAATGGGAATGCGAACGAGAAATGGTCATGACGAGGATGGGGATGAGAGTGAAGATGGGGATGAGAATGAGGATGTGGATGTGGATGAGGATGTGGATGCAGATGCAGATGCGGACGAGGACGAGGACGTGGCTAGATGCGAATCGAGGTGATGATGGCGATGAGTCAAGCCACGGCGGCGGCAATAGATAGTCACGGCATGAGTACGAAATCCGCAGATAATTAAGACAATGGCACAGTGCCGGCCAGACGATATTAGTGAGCGAACATCTTAGCCAGATACCGACCGCCGACCACCGACCACCGGCCGCAGATATATCGCCGAGATAACAGGGCTGAAACAAAATGCAAAATTAAACAAAACAAAACCGAATCACAGCCGCCAGAAGCAGAACAAAAATCAAAGCCGAAAAGCTGGCAAACGGGGCGAGTTGGAGGAAGATGGCCCAATCAGTGAAATCAGTGTGCGCAGACAGCGCAAATTGTTGGCCAATTATTTATGTGTTTTGAATTCTAGTTCGCTGATCGCTGCACACGCGGCGTATGCGTAATATTTGAGTGCCACATGGCGTATACGTAACGTTAGGGTAAAGCATGGCTTGAGCCCCGCGCAGGAAATGCCCTTTTATTTGATCACTCTAAATTGCCCCCTTCGTCTAAATCGTTTCTAGTTCGAACAAGTTCTGCCTGCCAAATATTCGGTTTACGTATGTAGTTTCCAAACGCTTTTAACCAAATCTGACACATGTTTAGCCAAGACAAAACAAAAAAATCATCTTGAAATAGTTTCTAAATTGTGTAGAATGTTTGTCAGCTCTTAATTAAATATCAAAGAATATATTGCAATTTTTAAAACATGAAAATGAAAATGTTTATATGAGTAATAAGCTGGCGAGGGATTTATATATCAAATCTGTTTTAAAATCAGCATATATTCATTGCTTAAGATTTATGTTGCCGTTCTCACGTTTGACTCAGCGCGTTATTAATTTCTAGCATATAATCTTCAGCTTAACGCAAATAATTTGCGAATTGTTTTCGACCTTTGCTAATGGGATTCTTCGTCAATGATTAATCAGGGAAATGCTTTGGAACTTTCCCTTGGGACTTCCATTCTACCCTGTAGTTTTCTTTTTTCCATTGTCTTATTTGCTTAATATTAAATCCGCTGCCAAGTAGACACAAAAAATAGTAGAATTGTCGTAGCTTACTTTAATTAAACAACAAAATAATGCAAGTAATATTAAATAATTAATAATTTCTATTAATGTTATTTAGTTCACTTAAAAATAGTCAAATATAAATTTTTCTGTTTGACCAAAGAAAATGATTAAACTAGTGATAAATAATTGCTTAACATGGGGAAAAAGTCAATTCTAAAAATCATATTTATTATTTTAAAAAAAGTACTCTCTTAAAAGAATTGCATCACTTTAGCTGCTTACATTTTGGAAAGATTTATTTCGCATCAAAAACGATGTGCCCAATTCAGAGGGAATAAGCTCGAAATATGTTTAATGTTTTTTTTTTTTTCTGAGTGCGGTTTTCTATGCGAACTGACTGGCTGGCAAATGCAAATTTGTTTTCTGTCAATGGAGCGTGGAACGTGCGAGGGCCGATGTCGGTGGTTGCTATATGCTTTTTGGTATTTGCTATATGCTATATGCTGGTGCTTGGTGCTTGGTGGCTTTTTTGCGTTTGGCTGTGGTTTCTGGCCACCTTCGTGTCACTTCGCTGGCCACGTCCCAAAATGTCTCGTTGCCAGCATGGAAACATGGAAACATGGTGGCTTGGTGGCTTGGTGGCTTGGATACACCAGGGACAGAGGTTGGGACAGGAATTGGGATCGATGGGAGCACGACGAGGTCTTGGCCACGCTCTCCGTGACTCTGAATCAATTGCAAATAATTTAAACAACTGAAAAAAACACAATTTACGTTGGAAATAAATATATTTTCATTTAAAGCCCTGAGTTTATGTTACCTATTTAAATAAAATTTTGCTATTTACATATTTAAAAAATGTTTGGTCATTAGTTAGGTTTAGTTAATATTCCAAATTCCATATGCCATTAATAAATACATTTTTACTGCAAAAGAAAAATTGCTTGAATTTTATATAATTATCTTTCTTAAACGAATAAGAAAAGACTTTTAACTTCAATTGTTAATGAGTTCAAGGCACTTTATTGATAAGCTCATAATTAACGAGCTAAATTTAACCAAAAGTATTGAAATAGTTTTATTCTTTATAAATAGTTTCTTTTTTTATAGGGAGTTAGTTGTTTGTTGTGTATATTAAATATATATGTTGCTACAAACTAATAATTTTAATTTTAATTTATTCTAAATTTGTATTTCTAAAACTTTATGGGTGCTCAGTGTATGGTCACCCTGTATAACTGGCTGATTTTTTCTTCGCAGAACATTCTATTGATCGCTAGCTCATCCGTTGTCACTCGGTGCGTGCCCACTGTACCGGTCACGTACACGCGTGTGGGTGCGATCGCGCCGCAGGGTGTTGCCTGTGCCTCATCCAATGCGTGACACAACAAGGAGAAGATCGGGACGAGGGCCCCAGAAACGGATGAGGAACCCAAGATCATGGTGGCAGAGTGCGAAAATAATTGATGGATCGACGACGCTCCGAATGCCACAAATCGGAATTCGTTTTCAATCGAATTGCACTCAATTCATTTCAATTCAATGCGATGCGATTCGGTGCGATTCAATGCAGTGCGTGGCAAACTGGAAACGGAAGTGGCAAGTCACGTTCAATGGCGCATGATTCGGATTCGGATTCGGATTGGGACTTGGAACAGGAATTGGAATCTATATCTCGGTCGGGGACTTTGCGACAGGAATCTCAAACTCTCGATCGATGAGAGTCCACCAGCCATTATTTGCAACTTGTCTTGCTTTTGTTGCCACTTTTGCTTTTGCATTTGCTTTCCCCAACTCCAACTCCATTTTCACTTGAAACAAATTCACCTAAATTTGTCATATTGCGGTTATATTTATTTATTTATTTAATAAAAACTAAAGCTTGATATATTTGGCTTCTTAAAATAACAATTTTTTTAAGCTGATGTGTTTAGGATTTAATTAAGCATCAGTTAATACTTGTTATTTTTATAAAGTTATTAAAATATTTTACATTTAAAAAAATAAAACTTCCGTATATATATTTATGGTGTTATTCGCACCATTATTACAACTAATTATTCTTATGGTTAAAAAAGTAAATTTGTTTATATTTATATATAATTATTTATTCGCCAAAAAAATGTTTACTGGCTACAACTTATTAAATCTTAAAAATAAGCATAAAAAGTTAGAAAATTTAGACAAAATTATAGTATCTTCTTTCGATTTTAAAATACAGGCTAATGTTTTTATTATTATAAATTTAATAAGTTATTTAATCGTATTGGATTAATTGCTAGAGTAATGCCTTTCAGATTTGAACTGGTTGGGGGCAGGAAACTGATGTCACCCCGTTTTTGCCTCAGTGCATGTGGGACTCCTCCAACTAGACTAGTACTATACAAGATTACTGACATGCCAACATGCTGTTGTTCTGCTTCCAGTTGCTGTTCCTTTGTTGCCGCAGTTGCTCCTTTTTTTCACTGCATTTGTTGCTTTTGCTGCTGATGTTGCTGTTGCTGCTGTTGCTGCTGCTGCTGCTGCTGTTGCTGCTGCTGCCATGCGAAATTGCATAGTGATGTGAGCAGCAAAGCGGTTTGACTAGCTCCGGCTATCAACTTGTTGCATCTGAGTGCACAAAACACCAAGCCACGCCACGCCACACCAAGCCACCCATCCACCGATCCACCGAACCGATCCAGAGATCCAGCGATCCAGCGATCCCTCTGGGTTGCCAAGCACGTTGTTGGCTATTAGAAAGGCATGTGAAATGTTTCCTAATTGTTGGAATTTTAATACATCCAACAACATGCACTCCACTTTGTATGTGCCTGCCTGCCTGCTGCCTGCCTGTCTGACTCAACAAAAAAGGGGTTCCAGTTTCAAGTGGATCCAAGTGACTGAAACTGGCACTGACACTGGCACTGGCACTGCGACTCAAAAACCCGCCGATCATGTCACTGGGCCCACTGTTTAGCGATTAACTGGGCCTTAACCACTTCCACATCCACATCCACATCCACATCCACTTCCGACGGTAATCGGCCCTAAGTACTCTATTAGCGAATGCCCCGCTAATTGACACTCGAACCGAAGAACTCCCACAAAACGCGCCTATGTGCACTGTGTATTGTAATCAGCACTGAAATTATACAGGGTTAATAAGAGTCGGGCAAATAAGACAAATCAAGAACAAACAGACCCGAAAATGTGTTAAGACATTGATGGTCAGCCATAAACAAGATAAACAACCAGTCCCGTCCCGATAACTGAAATTGTTTTGAAATTTCCTCAAGGAAAAAAAGAAGGCAGGAAAAGTATAAAGACAACGTGGAGCGAGGTCAGAATTGCAACACGAATCAGATAAAGTTGTTGTTGGCACTATCAGCTGTAATGAGGA